>NC_090067.1:13275620-13319602 GCF_038355195.1 Osmerus mordax
CCACCCAGCAGGGCTGCCCCACCCAGCAGGGCTGTACCCACCCAGCAGGGCTGCCCCACCCAGCAGGGCTGTACCCACCCAGCAGGGCTGTACCCACCCAGCAGGGCTGCCCCACCCAGCAGGGCTGTACCCACCCAGCAGGGCTGTACCCACCCAGCAGGGCTGTACCCACCCAGCAGGGCTGCCCCACCCAGCAGGGCTGTACCCACCCAGCAGGGCTGCCCCACCCAGCAGGGCTGTACCCACCCAGCAGGGCTGTACCCACCCAGCAGGGCTGCCCCACCCAGCAGGGCTGTACCCACCCAGCAGGGCTGCCCCACCCAGCCCTCTAAACCCCAGTGAGGGGGGTGAGTAGGAGATGCAGGGTGTGGCCTCTACTGGAGAAGTCTCTCAGGCCTCGGACACTAGCACAAACACACACACACAGTCTCACACACACACACACACACACACACACACACACAGAAAACCCACTTTCAGTTAAAACACATGCGACAGTGCGAAAGTGATGTAGCCAGCTGTGCAGAGGTCCTGTACTGGAGACAGGGTGTGTGTGTGTGTGTGTGTGGAGTGTGACGAATAACATTATGGTCTGTGCTGCAGAGGTCCCTGTGGTTGCTAGTCTGGGGAGGCGGGGGGGAGTGGGGCTTTGTTTTGGTAAAACCCATACTGCTCTGGAAGTCACCCAAACCTGGGGGGAGGAGGGAGGAGGAGGAGGAGGGGGGGGGGGGTTAGTTGATGTATCAGCCACAGCTGGGGGGCCTGGGGGGGGGGGCAAGAGGACAGCTGGCAGTGCAGAGTGTGTGTGTGTGCGTGTGTGTTCACGCCTCTGAGTGTGTATCTGAGACCCTCTTTGAGTGCTTGCACCTCTTTGTGTGTGTGTGTTTCTGTGTGAGAGAGTGTGTGCCCCAGTTGACCACAGTGTCTCCTTGTCTGGTGCAGGGTGCTAGTCACAGACTGGATCTCCTTGTCTGGTGCAGGGTGCTAGTCACAGACTGGATCTCTAGAGTCACTACAATCTTTCACAGCCTTCACACCCCCCCCCCCCCCCTCCTTCTAGCTCATCCTGGGTTAACCTCCCTCTCTGTCTCTACCCCTCACACACTCTCCCCCTCACTCCCCCTCTCCCCCCTCACTCTCCCCCTCTCTGCCACTCACCCCACCCTCTTCCCCTTTCTGCCTCTCACTATCCCCCTCTCTCCCCTCTGCTCACCACTCCCCCCCCTCCTCTTGGCCTCTCACCCTCCCCACTCCCCTCCCACGTCTCACGTTGACAGTCATCCTTACATGTTGGAGTTGAACGCTGGATGCACCTGCGTGCTAACAGCAGGTGCTGGTGTACAGCTGTAGCCTAGAGTAATGTAGCCGCGCTCCTACTGTAAGACCAACACCAGGTTATCGCTGTACTGTAGGATCATAGTCATCAGAACTGCTCTAATTGTAGTGGTTGAACACTGCTTGTTCTACTCTGTCGGCTTCAAACTAAGACGATGATTATTGTTCAGAGAGCTGCTGTCTTTGTGGAGGTTGATAATAGTAACGGTTGTACAGTGGTGACGACCTGCAGTGATTTTGTCGTTGTGCTGTATGGAGAGTGCGTGTACTTCAGGCCTCATGTTTGACGTTTACGTTATGAAACGGTTGAGTGTTTTTAACCATCAGGGTGTAGGTTGTAGGATGGAGCTTCTCCACGAGACCCACCGGAAAATACAGTCGTTTTCTTCCCTCAAGCCGGTCAAACTGGTTCGTCCAGATGACAACCTTCTTGCTGTTTGATCGCTGTCTGCCCCTGTGTGGTGGCTGTGCAAAAACAGCCGTTTATTTTCAAGTAGGACATGTAAAAATAGCTACAAATCAATCCCAAATGTTCCCTAGCTCAGTGCAGGTCTCAATCTAGGCTAGTTCAAACCAACGGGGATCCGGTGACACAGTGCTCCGGAGCTGACACACAGGATGACTGGCGCCCGGAACCGTTAGAGACCCAAACAGCCCTCTTTCAGTGGGAGGGATGTTTTAAAGGGCCATTCTGTCGTATTTTTTTGCGACACACTTAGAATTCCATTAAAAGTTGTTAGTAATACAGGGTTTAATGCGGAGCTATGACTGCGATATGACCCTTAAATCATCACTTTTGTGGGACGTTAATCCCACGCTAGTGCATTTACATTTAGTCATTTAGCAGACGCTCTTATCCAGAGCGACTTACAGTAAGTACAGGGACATTCCCCCGAGGCAAGTAGGGTGAAGTGCCTTGCCCAAGGACACAACGTCAGTTGGCATGACCTGGAATCGAACTGGCAACCTTCGGATTACTAGCCCGATTCCCTCACCGCTCAGCCACCTGACTCCCTAGTGGACTAAAGTGGTTCCAGTTATCAGGAGTGGCAGCTTAGAGGATGAGTTGTACGGACTGAAAGGCATCCTGCTACCTCCTGTAACAGTCTTAGATACATAGAAACATCATCAACAGATCCCACAACTGGGTTGCTTCCTGCATGGGAATCGCTTGTGAAAGCAATCACTGCATTGGTCGTTGTGTATGTCGTATGTGTGTGTATGTCGTATGTCGTATGTGTGTGTATGTCGTATGTGTGTATGTCGTATGTGTGTGTATGTCGTATGTGTGTGTATGTAGTGTGTGTGTGTATGTAGTGTGTGTGTGTATGTAGTGTGTGTGTGTGTGTGTGTGTGTGTGTGTGTATGTAGTGTGTGTGTATGTCTGCACATAGGTGTTTGTTTTGGCTTCGGTCTTTGCATGCCAGAGAGGTCTGTGTGTGTGTGTTTGTGTGTGTGTGTGTGTTTTTATATGTTTGTTGTTGTGTGTATCTTACTGCAGTGTTTACCAGAAACCCAGACAGCCATCACCATGGAAACTCCCTGACCTGGCTCAACCCTGGTGCTCTCCGACCCTAACCCCAGCTGCCCCTCCGCTCTCAGCAGAGTTGAACCCCAATGAACCAGTCCAGAGTTGAAGCTCACAAAACACTTCAAGTTCCAGAGTTCAACCCTGGCCTGCATTGATTTAGACTTCACAGATGTTTAGAAGCACCAACAGGAATTACTACATCAGTTCTGTAACAAATGTATGTTTCTTTGTGCAACTGCTGTGTCATGATTTAGTGGATGGCGTGGCAGGGTGGTTCCAATGGTTCATTGCCGTTCCCAGTAAATGTTTGTTTAGTTTTCCGAAACAAGCTGAGGATGCAGTTTGTGATAGTGAAACTGCTGGGACAAATTCCAGTGAGACACGTAGTGGTTACTATGGTCACAGCAGGAGAACAATTACTGAACTTATGGTCTTCCTCTCTCCCCCCCTGTCTGCCCCCCTTTCTCCACTCTGCCTCTCCCCCTCCGCCTCTTTCCCCTCTGCCTCTATTTCACACTGCCTCTTCCTTCTGCCTCAATCTCCTCCATCTCTCTCTCTCTCTCTCTCTCTCTCTCTCTGTCTCTCTCTCCAGAAGAGAATCTCTGTTTATGGCCAAGACGAGAAGGCATGTGAATCCTCGCAATCATAATCATGTTTTTGTTTTTAGTTTCCTCAAGGAGAACGGATTAACGTGTGTGTGTGTGTGTTGCTTTCACTTGAATGAGGGGAGCTAAGCGTTTAGCTACAGTATTGTGCTTGCATAATCCCATAGCCTGTACACTTGCTCCCACACAAAACACAGCTCTGTTGAAACGCAGGGTGGTTCCTGGAGCTAGCAGCCCGTCCACTGGCCCAGATCCTCCATTTCTACACACCTGGCACCGTAGTCTTCCAGACGATCAGAGTTGATCCAATAAGCAATATTGGAGACCCTCAGTGAGATTAGCAGATGTAGCTGGTGAATGCTAAGTGATTATGAGTGGCTGGTCTCCGGAGGAAGGATCGTTCCTCCAAACCCTCTTACCCAGTCTGGTTAGCGCCCACGCTGAAACTCCAATGAAAAGACGTGCTGATTGATGGCATTTTTTCCGTCTTTCTCTCCCTCTCCCTCTCTCCCCTCTCTCTCTCTCTTTCTGTCTCTCCATCAGCCTTGTGATTGAGTCCATTCATCTGAATCACTGTCGTGTTCCTGAAAAGTTCAGTACAGCGTGGACTCTCCTCAGCCTTGTACAGAAACACGCTCTCACTTCCCTCACAGGCCTGCGTACGAATGGCCGTGCAGTCACACTTGCATCTTATTTTCGTTTTGTACTTTTCTCTGTTTTAACTGCATCACAGTACCCAGCCTCTGGTAGCAAATGTCTCTGGAGGAGCATCCTCACTGAACTTCTCCTTTCAAGGTCTCTTTCATTTACTCCCTCCTGAGTTTTTCCTTGTCTCCCTGGAGGGTTTAGGTTGGTTGAGGGGCAGTTCCATTAGTGTACGCGAGCCCTCGGTGACACTGCTTGTTAACAGGGCTTTACAAGTAGGCTTCGATTTGATGCTTAGCAGGGAGAACAAGTTCTGGGATGGGCATTTAACATCGGCAGAGGATGGATTTGGCCGATAGTGTAATTTTAGCACGAGGGGAAGTAGGAGATGGTTGTGGTCATCTGAACACCCCACAGAGTCATGTCAGGAGGGAAGTGAGCAACCTGGAGTCTGGGGACTGAAAGATTCTCAAGATGAAGAGAGATGATTTTTGATGACCCTTATTCATAAACGATTTCTGCTCAGTTTTCCAGCCAGTATGACAGAACATCACCCTCAGAGACAGCATATACTTCAATCTCATCCTTGACTTGCCAGGGAACACTGTATGGTAGGATTGTTTGTTCTCGAAACTGAATGTTCCTGACTGCTACTGTAGCTGCACAGGGGTGGGAAACACACACAGTGACAGTGCTATTGATTTGTCCTACAGAACACCGATTACACAATTAAAAAGAAAAAGCGCTGGTCTGGTCGTATAATTTAATTGATGCATTTTATGTAAGTTTTGTTTTGTAAGCGAAACTGTTTTTTTTTTATAGAATGTTATTTTTGAATAGGAACATAAAGATAAATGGCCTCTCAAACACCAGCCCACTCAAAGTGAGAGAGAGAGGGAGAGAGAGAGGGAGAGAGAGAGGGAGAGAGATATAGAGGGAGAGAGAGGCAGGGAGAGAGAGAGATCCAGATCTGATGTTGGAGTAGTCAAGGTCATTCTACAATGTGGGTGTTTTTTTGTTTTTTCTTGTGAATGAAGAGGTTTTCTTTTTTTGCTGCTAGTCCTGCTGATATTCATGCACTTCCCTCTTCTCTCTCACACACACACACACACACACACACACACACACCCTATGAACACACATTTTCACCCATCACTTACATACCACACGAACATGCATACACACACATACCACATGCACACACACACCACATACTCCCTGCCACACACACACATTACACACGTTCACCCTTGGACAATGAGGTCCCTGGTTCCCATGGCTCCCCTCTCAGATACACCAAAAAGGCCCATTCATCCCCACCCAGGTCATGTGACCTGGGAGCACATTTGCATGCACGCCCCCCCGTCCCTACACACACACAAACACACACGCAAGGGGTTAGGGTACACATTTTCTGCATGGCTAGCTCTCTGAGGCCCCCCTCCCCCCCAGCATCAAGGGCAGTTTAAGGAAGTCCAGAGGAAGTGCAGTTTGAGGCACTTAACACTCCCCCCTCCCTCCCTCCCCACCCCTCTCCCCCTCCGTCCTCATCCTCCAGTGCTGTCCTAACCCCTCCACCCTGTCCTCATCTAACTGTGTCCCTGTCCAAACCCTCTCCTCAACTTCAAACCATCTCTCTCTCTCCTCACCTCTTAAATCTGTCCTCATTCCCTAACCCTCTCCTCAACTTCCAACCCTCTCTCTCTCTCTCCTCACCTCTTAAATCTGTCCTCATCCCCTAACCCTCTCCTCAACTTCGTCTTCATCCCACAACTATGCTGAACACTTCAGGATGTGAGAGTCCAGGCCGACCACAAGGAGCCCTGCGGGGAACAACCACACGCAGCATAGCAGACATATTCATCTCCCCCTCCTCCTCCTCCCCCCCACCTGCCAGGCACGGATGATTTAGGGCCTGATAACCACCAGGGTTATCATCCTGGGTTCCATATCAGCTCCGTCTGAGCCAGGCGGTCTGGGGAGGTTGTCTGACACGCTAAAAGTGGAGAAGCAAAAGAAACTGAGAGGAAGTTCAAGTGAGATGCCGGTCTCGCGGAGCACTTTGAGAGTCAACACGTATGTCGGGTTATTTGACTTGACTCACCCATATTTAGAATGACTTCCTCCTGACCTGTACTCTGCACACACGACTGTCTGAAGAGCCGTTGTGAAGGTTATTTTACTTCCTGTGAAGTCAGGAAATACAGCAAGTTTGAGTGAGATAATTTGTGGTATTTATATATAAACACTCCTGGTGTTAAATGAACGCTGAAACTTTGCTGTGATGAGGTAGAGTCAGCAGTATGTGAGAAGCTAATATTAATAGCATATTGTACCAGGTACAGTGTCAGTTTCACCTACATCTACTCTGCTGGGTGCGGCTAACAACAGTATAAGTAGATACTGCATTTAACACAAGCGAGTGAGTTGGGTTTATAAGTGCCAACCTCTTCTAAATTAAGTATGTACTAGATTCCATATTACCCTGCAACACACACACACGCCTCCCTGTCTGACTGCTTCTCTCCCTGCAACATTGAAATAGGACTCTGTGTGTGTGTGTGTGGTTGACCTGGTTATGTTTTCCTGCTGGACTGGGAAGGCCTTGAGCAGAAGGTCACACTGTCAGTGACTCACCCAGCCTGTGGGTTATGCCTAGCCCTTGTTTTCTCTCTCTCTCTCCATCTCTCTCTCCATCGTCATCTCACCATGCTAACTAGCATAGTGCCTGAGAAGAAGAAACTCCTAATTGAGTGTTTTCTGTTTTCCTTTTGAAATGTATTATTTTGGTCTTTTTTAACCTCACATAGCTATCCTCTGCGTGGTTGGATAGTTTTTGCGTTATGTAATGAAAGAGTAGGCCTATATATTTTTCAAAGCTGGAAAGGATTGTGTTTGATAACTGGTGTTTCTGCTACGCACTGACAGAAACCCTTGTGTGACAGGCAGCTTATGTAACGTGTTAAAGTGGAGTTGCTCGGGTCGGTATAAATGTAGTTTTTACGTTTGCATTTGGATTTAAGAGGATTGAAAGATTTTGAAGCATCATGCCAGCATTAATCAATATGTTCAGCGCGCAATAAGTAATCCGTGTTTGGGCTGTGGGTGTTACGATGTAACTATAGGCTACTTCAATACTTGTTTTGCTCGTGTCCACACGGCAGTTGGCACGCGTCGCTCCGTGTTGAATAAAAAGTCAGGATAAGGTCCCAAAACTTTTAAACGAATCATTATCCGTAGGACTAGCAAATAAAACAGCTTGTTGTGGGGTCTAGTCTGGACACTGTAGCATAGGCCACATATATTGGTTTTTGTCACTCAGACTGGCCTCTCCCTGTCCAAATGGTCTGTTACAAGGCCCCAGGCAAGGTACATTTCCGCAAGCCAATTTGTCCTCATTCTGGTGTAAATTTCAGTTTAATATCCAAGGAGACCGATAACGGCAGTATCTAAGCTGTTTTTAGAAGCACTTAGCTATAGCTCCTCGGAAGAAGTAGCCTACTTGTGGAGTTTGCTATACGACAACAAGTGTGTGTGTGTGTGTACTGTACTTGGCAGGTTGGATGATATACTCTTGAAAGTATATGGTGGTGTTGCTATTACTCTGAGAGAGTAACTAGCACGCTACAATTCTTCAGTGACATGTAGATACTCCTTAGCTCTACATTGTTAGCATGTGAAGACATGCATAGGAGATATTTGTAGGCTTGGAAGAAGTTGAATGTGTTCTATGGCCGTTGGGGCTCGTTAATTAGCATACTTAACTTTAGCGACCGATAAAGACGACCCAGTGAGCTACATGAGTGACATATATGTGCCAGATCCGAGCCCTAAATACGCTCCCCTGAATGGTTGCATCCCAGAAACATTCCAAGGGGGACAGGGTGAAATGAAGGTGGAACTGAAGCCTTTAAAGAGAGCTGATGTTGCTGACCTAGCTTCACCTCTCACACAGGCTCTCTCTTTCTTCATCGACTCCTTCTCTGTAGCCCACTTCATTCTCTTTCTCTCTTTAGTCCTCTTTCTCTCTATAGCTCTTTTTTCTCACTTTCTCTTTCCCTAGCCTTCTCTTTCTCTCATTCTAAAGAGAGAGAGATGAGAAAGAGAGAGGTGTCTCTCTTTCTGCCCCCCCCTCCCACTGTGGATGAGATGACTGGAGGTCTAATGATTAGTAAAGATCCGTGGTGCCAACCACTTCAGGGCGGACGTCTCAAACTGGTGTCGCTAGCGGGTTCGCGTGTGTGACTCGTTTCAGAAACATCCAGTTTGCCTCAGTTGCATCAGCAACGAGGGGGGCAGCCGAGGGTGGAAGTGAAACTGTGTGTGTGTGTGTGTGTGTGTGTGTGTTGTTCATTGAGTAACTTTCCTTTGGAAACGTTTCAACTCTAATAATAGTTACCTCAGACTAACACACTTAATGGCGGTTGGGATTGAACCTTTGGATCTTTCGTGGCGTGACACGAGAGGAATGCAGACTGTATTCGAGGGGTTGGTTGACAGGTTGTCTGTAAGCGGTTGAAGTGAGTGGCGTTAGTGTATGTGTGTTTGACAGCAGTTAGCGTTAGCACAGAGGTGCTAGGCTTTGTGTATAAGGCCTCCCAACTTCTCTCCGGCAGATAACTCTTCTTATCTTTCAAATGTTTTTTAATTAAAATTTAATTTTTTATTTTTTTATTTAATTTTGTACTTTTCTTCTCTCCCCTCTACCACAGTCTGTTCCAGACCTATTTCCTCTTCTGTAAAATACGCCTACTTCCTGCTTCTACTAACATCTCTCTCTGTTGCTCTCCCTCCCTCCCTCCCTCTCTTTATCTCTGACTCTCTTCCTCTGTGGCCGAGGCGAGGCAGCAGTCTTGTTTTGTGACTGTTGGTATTTGGCTCAAGCAAAGCAGAGGATTGACGTGTGGAAGCCCTGTGATTAGTCTCCTCCTGGTTCTGGTTCCTGGTTTTAGTTCCTGGTTCGAGGTTCTGGTCCTGGTGGAGAGGCGAGGAAACAGCAGCCTCCTCTCTGCCTGTCGTCAAGGTTTCCGGGTGAGTCTCTTCTCCGTGGCGCGGTACATAGCTCTCGGTGTGGTTCCTCCACCGGCGTGCGCTGTGCAAAGGCCACTCCACCCTGGCACCACCACGAAGTAGAAGGCAGGCGGCCTGGTTAGCCCAGCCTTGCCTCTCTAACCAGGGTTTTAGTGGTGGAGGGGCTTCGCTCAGTGGTTAGAGCACTTTACTGTTGAAGAGGTTGCAGGTTCGAATTTTCCCATGTGGTGTACATAACTTTGGATAAAAGCGCCGGCTAAATGAGTTTATTATTATTTATTCATTTAAAATGTTTAAATTAATGGTGCTTTACCAAGGAGGCTAGGCTAGTGTGGAGGGGTGGGGGAAGGGCAGACCAGACTGAATGGAAATGCTGGCCTCCTCAGGTGCTCACACACACAGTTATGGGTATTAAATGTGGTTCAGTATATTGTGGGGAAAAAAAGCTATAACTTTTGAGTTTCTGGGTTGTTGTTTCAATGCCACCTGCGGTGCTGGAGACGCCTGCTGCTTTGATTTGGAGGGAAACGGCCCAAACCACTGCAGGATGGGGCAATAGCTCCATATCCTGTCGCAAGGAAATATTAAGACAGTTCCAATGCAATCCACCCCAAGCTGGGCCCATTATCTTTAATTACCCCAGATAAGATCCTGACTTGGAATGCTGGGTTGAGGGCTGGTACTTTAAGCACCTCGTAATACAGCTCCAACGCTCTCATTGTAAAGATGCTGTTAATCTTGTTAACGGGGATTTTATTGGGCAATTGTTTATGACTCTTGTTCTACGATTGTTCAACAATTGTTCTACAATTCTCGTTGCTTTGGTATTTGTTTGTGACTAGCGACGTGCCAGCTAGCATGCTAACACACACCCAGAGGACAATCTTCACAGGTTTACTGCGGCCGTTGTGTTGGGTGTGCTGTAACTCAGCCTTCGGCTGCGCGTGTGTTTGAGTGTGCGTCGGTGTTACTGTGCATATGTTGAGGTGAGTGTGTGTTAATGAGTGTGTTTGAACAAGTGTGGTAGTGTGTGTGTGTGTGTGTGATTAATCTCGTACATATGAAACACAGGATGTGTGTGTTGTTGAGCTGTGTCCCCCTCGCCAGCTCGTCTCCTGAGCGAGAGCGGCTAAGATGTTTTCTCCTCCGCGCTCTGACAGGATATCCTGCCTGCTATACTCCAGACCAGGCACACTGACTGGGGCCTGCGGGGGCCTGCTGCACCCCAGACCAGGCACACTGACTGGGGCCTGCGGAGGCCTGCTGCACCCCAGACCAGGCACACTGACTGGGGCCTGCTCTGGCTGACTGGCTGGTTGCTTGATGACTGGTTGACTAACTGACTAGCTGGTTGGTTGGTTGGCTGACTGACTGGTTTACTGACTGACTGTCTGGTTGGCTGGCTGGCTGGCTGACTGGTTTGTATGACTGGCTGAAATGTTAAAAAATGGGACTAGCCACAACAACCCAGATAGGACAAAGACATCTTGTTTGTTTCTAGCCAAGGATGACAAACTGATGATGTATTTTTCTTTTTTTGTCTGTGTTTATACACACTCGTTTGTGTGTGTGTGTGGTGTTTGCTAGTGTGCTGTTTGGGGTGTGATTATGAATGCTCTGCCGGTATTGTACATTGAAGTCAGTTCCCTGTTGTGGTTGGAATATTTTTTTTTCTCTCTGTGGTGATGTACTCCCTCCATTCCTCTCTGTCTCTCTGTCTCTCTCTCTGTCTCTCTGTCTCTCTGTCTTTCTGTTTCTCTCTGTCTCCTGCAGCTCCTCCACTTCCTTTCTTCCACAGGTCATTGATTTGCCTCTGCCATGCAGGGTTTGTTTGTGTGTGTGTGTGTGTTGGGGGGGGTACAGTATATGGGCTGTAGCGGTTGTGTATATGTGTGCGTGTGCCTGACAGTAAATGGGCTGTTTGTGAACGCTTCGAGGCTGTGTGTGGGCAGAGACTCTGGCCTTCCTGTGGGTGTGGTTCAGCAGGGAGGAGTGTGTGTAAACATTGTCTGTGTGTGTGACACAGCGTCAGGATCTCAGCAACAATACTTCTTGACTGTGTCGTCCTGGTCTTTGTTTCTCGGCTAAGATGGGGGTCCTTATCCTACGTTTCCCAGCGTGCCCTGTGGCGAGGCGGGGGGCTTTGTAGAGGTGTCAGATGAAGCGCTTCAATGGCGCGTTTGAAATCCACCCTGGTTGCCAGGATCTCCAGTAACCCCCCACCCCCTCTGGGCGCAGCAGGGCAAACCTTGGAGTTATGAAAGTTTAACAGGATTGATTTTCACACAGGGGTTGTAAAAGGGGACAGTTCTGTCGATGGTGGAGTGTGATTGATGGTGGGTTTGTGGGTTAATAGCCGGTGTTGTGTTCTGAGATGAGGCCTAACCCACTCTGGTGTCCAGTTGGGCTAGCTTTGATTCCTTGCTGTAATCGACGGTTGTTTTGCATGCGTGTGTGTGTGTGTGTGTGTGTTTGTGGGTAGTTGTAAACAGATGAGACCAAGGCTGGTGTATTGGCCAAGCCTTTTCTTTGTTTAGCCAACGAGTCGACAGGATCAACATCACCCCTCTCTTTCTCTTTCACATGTTCTCTTTTCCTCTATCTGCTTTATCTATGTTTCATCTCTCACACCTTACCTCCTTCCCTCTCTCCCTCCCCTCTTCCCCATCTCTCCTTCCCTCTCTCCCTCCCCTCTTCCCTATCTCTCCTTCCCTCTCTCCCTCCCCTCTTCCCCATCTCTCCTTCTCTCTCTCCTTCCCTCTCTCCCTCCCCTCTTCCCTATCTCTCCTTCCCTCTCTCCCTCCCCTCTTCCCTATCTCTCCTTCCCTCTCTCCCTCCCCTCTTCCCTATCTCTCCTTCCCTCTCTCCCTCCCCTCTTCCCTATCTCTCCTTCCCTCTCTCCCTCCCCTCTTCCCTATCTCTCCTCCCCTCTCTCCCTCCCCTCTTCCCTATCTCTCCTTGTCTCTCCCCCTCCCTCCCTCCCTCTCTCTTCACATAGAAGGCAAGTCTTCTCATCTTACTCTTCATATATTATTAAGGTGAAACCCAGCCCTCTCTTCTCCTCCTCTTCTCCCTATTTTCTCTCCTCTGCCACTCCCTCTCCTCCCTCTCTGCTTTCAGCTCCCCTCCCCTCGGGGGTCGCACATGGCCCCCAGATTATCTGAGGGAGTTCTGACGTGGGTTTAACTACAGTACAACTTCCTGAAACCATCCTGAAAGAGATTAAGAATCCACCTCTGGACACGCGTGCACACACACACACGCTCAGCCTCCTCTGGATTAGGGCCAGTGAGCTACAGAACTCCTGTTCCTGCTGCTGTGAGCAGGGATGGGTCTCTACATTACTGTAATTAAACTGAGGGATGGAGGGTCAATCTGCATGAGCCGTGAGGTGAGTTCCACACAGCTGTTCTGACCACCAGAATCACAGGGTCCCCTCTGCTCTCAGTCTGGAAGGGGAGGGAGAGGAGGAGGGAGAGAAAGGGAGAGATGGAGAGGGATGGGTTGGGGAGGGAGGGGAAAGGAGGAGAGATGGAGAGGGATGGGTTGGGGAGGGAGGGGAAAGGAGGAGAGATGGAGAGGGAGAGATGGAGAGGAGAAAAGGACAGAGAAAAAGGGATAAAAGAGAAGAGTTGGCAGGATGGATGAGAGAAGTAGAGAGGGAGGGAGGAAGGGGAGAGAGAAGAGGTACAGGGAGAACTGAAGGGGAGGGGAAAAAGAAAGATACCATGTTGAGATTACTCCTGTGCATATTAGTTTCCCCTCAGGCAGAGTTCAGTGTCTCTCTCTCTCTCTCCCTTTCTCTCACTCACGCGCACACACACACTCACTCTCTCACACACACTCACTCTCACACACACATGCACACAGAGAGAACCTGATTGGCATATCATGTAGTCTGTGCAGCATTTGATGCCTGGTTGTACAGCCATCATCATTATCAGACTCTGGCCTGGGAGAGCCAATCAGGAACAGACACACACACACACACACACACACAGGAACACACACACACCTTGAAACAGTGATGAGCTGGGATCAGAGGGGTGCTGTGTTGCTGGGAGTGGAACTCTGGTGGGAGAGTACTCCATTTGTATGCTTTCCCCAGCTGAGCAGACTTGAATGAGCTTTGATGAGAGGAGAGGAGAGAGGGAGAGATGAACGGAGGGAGAGAGAAAACAGAGGTGGAAGGAAGGGGAGGAGAGAGGGAGGGAGGGAAGGAAGGAAGGTTGATAGAGAGATGGGTGCTGCTGTGTTCATCTTCCAGTGTCTATACAGGAATGTCCCTGTACTTACTGTAAGTCGCTCTGGATAAGAGTGTCTGCTAAATGACTAAATGTCTATTTCTGCTCCTGTTTACGCTTCTGTCTTTCACCCCCTCCCCTTCTCCGGCTTTCCAAGAATGGAGGACAAAAACAAAATTTTCTCAGAAGAGGAGATGGGGGTGGGGGGGTGGGGGTAGGAGAGTGCAGCTGCAGGAGCAAAGAGAGTAAAGTTTCTCTCTAAATGTCTTGATTGGTGGGTCTGAATCAGGGACCGGCTCTTAATAAAGCTAACTTCCCCAGGGGACGGGGGGGCGGGGTTGTGGTAACATAACTCTGAATAGAACCACGCAGCTAATAAACCTCATCGATGCAACCGGCTCCCATGGCAACCGGCCCCCTCGGAAACAAGGGCCGTGCTGATTATTATGGGGTGAGTCACACTCCAGACCAGACGGATTACATACGAGAATCGGAAATTAAACAACTGCTGAGATATCAGCAAAACAACACCCAAATGTCTCCTGGTTGGTTTTCCTACTTCCTGGTGTCTCCTGGTTGGTTCTCCTACTTCCTGGTGTCTGTTGGTTGGTTCTCCTACTTGGTAGTGTCCCCTGATTTATTCTTCTCTGAAGTCAACACACCAAAGCAGTCCTCATGCATTAAAAAAGAGGATTAAATATGTAAGACTTTTATCTATCAGACGCAAACATGATCTGCTTGTCCCAAGCTGACCCAAGTATTGAATAATTCATGTAGTGTTCGTTGGCCTGTTTCAATTGGTGTATCTACAAGACTGCCTGCCTGCCTGACTGAGTCCAACACCTTATCTAAGAAAGCCAGGGGGGTTCAAACAATCTCTCTCTCCTCTCTCTCTCTTCCTCTCTCTCCTATTTCTCTCTTTCTAATGTCATCCTTCCTGCTGTCTCAGTAGGAATCGGGGATGACAAATCCCAGGCCCGATCTACACAGGATTAGAGCATTATAGCCAGGTGTGTGTGTTCACACGTGTTTGTGTCACAGCTGTTCCACTTCCTGTACACCTGCAGCCTTCTCCATCCCTCTCCTCTAATCTCCCTCTCCCCTCTCCTCTCTATCCCCTCTCCTCTCTTATCCCTCTCTCATCCCCCTCTCCTCTCTCTCCCCTCCTCTCATCCCCCTCTCCTCTATCCCCTCTCCTCTCTTATCCCTCTCTCATCCCCCTCTCCTCTCTCTCCCCTCTCTCTCCCCTCTCCTCTCATCCCCTCTCCCTCTCTCATCCCTCTCTGCCCTCTCCTCTCTCTCCCCTCTCTCTCTCCTCTCATCCCCTCTCCCTCTCTCTCCCCTCTCCTCTCTCTCCCCTCTCTCTCCTCTCATCCCCTCTCCCTCTCCTCTCATCCCCTCTCCCTCTCTCATCCCTCTCTCCTCTCTCTCCCCTCTCTCCTCTCATCCCTCTCTCCTCTCTCTCCCCTCTCCTCTCTCTCTCCTCTCATCCCCTCTCCCTCTCCTCTCATCCCCTCTCCCTCTCTCATCCCTCTCTCCTCTCTCTGTCCTCCAGGCTTGGATGAGATCTCTCCACGGTGAGAGGTCAAGCCGTCTGCAGCCATGCCCCCCCCTGCAGACATCGTGAAGGTGGCTATAGAATGGCCCGGAGCCTTCCCCAAGCTGATGGAGATAGACCAGGTCAGTGCTGCTATCACCTGGTACTCTCTCTTTCTCCTTTCTCCATCTCCTCTCTCTCCTCTTCCTCCATATCTTCTCTTCCTCCCCTCCCTTTGACCTCAGCAGCAGCCTCTGTTTCCTGTCTCAATCTGGCTTCATCTTTGTTGCACATCCTCTTTGGCCCCCTCCCTCCCCTCCCCTCCCTCCTCCTCTCTCTGGTCCGGAGCGTGTGTCTGTCCGAAAAGTGATTCTTGTTGGAGGGTTGGTTTCAGTATCTCTGCCAAGCTCCGTTGAGAATAACTAACACACATCTTCTAGCTCTTTCTGCCTCTCTCACTACCCTCATCTCTCTCACTCACTCAACTCAATTCAATTCAGCTTTATTAGCATGACAGTCATTTCAACCGTATTGCCAAAGCAAGAGGCACAACAACAGACAACCATACATCAACAACACCATTCAAAAACAACATAAGGAACGACAGTCTGTATTGTCCGGAATATGTGGTAACAACAAAGTGTCAAGAACAGAAAACAACAAATCGAAACAAAAGCAACCTAAGTAAATTGCTACATTAAGATGGACAACACATATTACAAATAGAATTTCAAGGCTGGTCACATTACATTCAGGTTTTCCCTGATTTTATGGCACTCTTTTAGAAATCGTCCAGATAGGGGGGCTGTGTGTCCCTCCCCTAAGAGCACTTTTAGCTTTTCATCATCAGACAGTGTGGTGAACGATGGTACAAGGGATTCAAATTTATCAAAGAAATGCTGTCTGTCTGTCTCTCTCTCTCTCTCCCCCCCCCCTCTCTCTCTCTATCTGTCTCTTCCTCTCTCTCCCCCCCCCTCTCTCTCTCTCCCTCCCCCCCCTCCCCCCGGGCCTCCAGTCCAACATGATCTTGTTCCTGTTTAAGAACAGATACACAGAGGCAAATACTTCAGAGTGCATGTCTCAACTCCTTTTTTCCCCTCTCTCCCGTCTTAGGGGTACCCTGAAGGTGGGGGGGGGGGGGGGGGGGGGGAGAGAGGAGAGAGGGACTGTAGCTCTGGGTGTTTGGTGCCACTGAGGTGGTCACGCTAACAATCATGTCTTAATCCAACCAAATGGCTGTTTTTCTCTCCACAGAAAAAGCCTCTCTCTGCCATCATTAAGGAAGTGTGTGAGGGGTAAGGCTGGCTCTCATATTTTGTTACATATGTGAAAAGAACCCCTGTACCTGGATCTGTTTTAGCGTCTGTTCTCCAGCTGTGATGCGTCCTGTCTGTTCAGGTGGTCTCTGGGGAACCCGGAGAACTTCGCTCTCCAGAACGCTGAGAACACCGTCTTCTACATCACAGAGAAGGTGCCCGTCATCCCCCCTCCACCTCCATCCCCCCTACACCTCCATCCCCCCTACACCTCCATCCCCTCTCCATCCCTACTCCACCTCCATCCCTACTCCACCTCCATCCCTACTCCACCTCCATCCCCTCTCCATCCCTACTCCACCTCCATCCCTACTCCACCTCCATCCCCCCTCCACCTCCATCCCCTCTCCATCCCTACTCCACCTCCATCCCTACTCCACCTCCATCCCTACTCCACCTCCATCCCCCCTCCACCTCCATCCCCTCTCCATCCCTACTCCACCTCCATCCCCTCTCCACCTCCATCCCCCCTCCACCTCCATCCCCTCTCCATCCCTACTCCACCTCCATCCCCTCTCCACCTCCATCCCCCCTCCATCCCTACTCCACCTCCATCCCCTCTCCACCTCCATCCCCCCTACACCTCCATCCCCCCTCCATCCCTACTCCACCTCCATCCCCTCTCCACCTCCATCCCCCCTCCACCTCCATCCCCCCTCCACCTCCATCCCCTCTCCACCTCCATCCCCTCTCCACCTCCATCCCCTCTCCACCTCCATCCCCCCTCCATCCCTACTCCACCTCTATCCCCTCTCCACCTCCATCCCCTCTCCACCTCCATCCCCTCTCCACCTCCATCCCCCCTCCACCTCCATCCCCTCTCCACCTCCATCCCACCTCCATCCCACCTCCCTCCCTCCTCATCTGTGGAGATGAGATGATGTTTATCATCCGTAGTTCAGAGCTTAACAGCTTACTCACAATGTCTTCTGGTGTGTGGGTGTCTCCGCAGAATCGTAACGACATAAAGAATGGCTCCATTCTGCGTCTGACAACATCTCCTGTAAGTCCAGACTGTCTGACAACATCTCACGCTGTTTCTGTGTGCGCTTCATCTCCTGGTTCATACTGTGTGTGTGTGTGTGTGGTCTCCAGTCCCAGACTGCGCTGCAGCTGCACGAGCGTGTCCAGTCGTCCAGTATGGACGCCAAGCTGGAGGCCCTGAAGGACCTGGCCAGCTGCTCCAGAGACGTCACCTTCGCCCAGGAGTTCATCAACCTGGACGGCATCTCACTGCTCACTCAGATGGTGGAGAGCGGCACGGAGTAAGTTCTCCCTCTCCTCCTCTTCTTCCTCTCCTCCTCTTCTTCCTCTCCTCCTCTTCTCCCTCTCCCTCCTCCTCTCCATCCTCCTCCTCTCCCTCCTCCTCCTCTCCCTCCTCCTCCTTGTCTTGCTAGACCTTGTGTCTCTCCTCTTGTCCTGTGTTGTATTTCTGACTGGTTCTCCTGGTTACACACGTTAGCTACAACACGTTCTCCTGGAATCAGATCTGGGATCAGACTGGTCTACATGCTGGCTTTGGAGTTGCACTGTACATGCTTTTAGAGGGGGAAGAGGGGGGTGTGCGTGTGTGTGAGAGTGTGAGTGTGTCAGATGGCTGAGGGCCTTGGAGACTGCTGAAGGTTACTGGGAGGGTAACAGCAGCATTTTGCTGAGGTGGAGTTTCTCAGCCATGATGGGAGCTGTGTGTGTGTGTGTGTGTGTGTGTGCGTGTGCGTGTGCGTGTGCGTGTGCGCGTGCGTGTGCGCGTGCGTGTGTGGCCTAGGTCTCAGAGGGGCAGAGACAGCAGGGTCAGTGTGTGTGTGCGTGTGTGCGTGTGTGGCCTAGGTCTCAGAGGGGCAGAGACAGCAGGTCAGTGTGTGAACACCCAGCAGAGTCCAAGCACACACTGGGAGCCTGTGGAGACTGAAGACACACAATAGGGATTTATATACTCACTCACTCACTCCTCTATTCCCATAATCACCCTCATCCAGCCACACACACACCCTCATCCAGCCACAAACACACACCCTCATCCAGCCAAACACACACCCTCATCCAGCCACACACACACACCCTCATCCAGCCAAACACACACCCTCATCCAGCCACACACACACACCCTCATCCAGCCACAAACACACACCCTCATCCAGCCACACACACACACCCTCATCCAGCCACACACACACCCTCATCCAGCCACACACACACACACTCTCATCCAGCCACACACACACACCCTCATCCAGCCACACACACACCCTCATCCAGCCACACACACACACACTCTCATCCAGCCACACACACACCCTCATCCAGCCACACACACACACACTCTCATCCAGCTACACACACACACACACCCTCATCCAGCCACACACCCTCATCTGTGCTGCAGCCATCTAGCCGTCATGCTCCATCCAGGAGTCCAGATGAGGTTCAGTCCTGTGGTCTGGAGGATATGACGTCATGGTGTATTTATGTGGCCCCATCACCTCGTCTCTGACAGGAAGTGTGATGCTGCCCCCTGCTGGCTCTAAATAGGAACATCTGTCTCTTAGTCAACTGTGTGTTCAGTGCAACCTCAACTGTCCAGCTCCTCATTTAGGGTTGAGGTTCTGATTAGGGATACTTTGAGTATGTGGTGTTTCCCAGTTACAAGATAAACATGATTTCAAACCTGTTTTTGAACATATTTTCTAGTTTTGAAAGTTACACTTTCAAACATTCAAGTTTTCTGGATTGAAAATGCTTTTTGGTCTTATGTTAAGCTAGCCTCAAATCAGCTTACTTGGAGTTCTGTGAGCTAGGTGTTGTTGTCGAGAGCTGCGATTGTTGTGTGAGTCTGTCAGGATTCAGTGTGCAGCCAGCTGCTTCTCCAACTGTTCTGCTCTGTGTGTGTGTGTGTGTGGCTGTGTGCGTGTGTGTGGCTGTGTGCGTGTGTGTGGCTGTGTGTGTGTTTCTGTGTACCTCCACTTTACCATCCCTTTGTATATAGTGTAACTTTTACATAAAAATAAAAACTGCATTGAACAAAGGCACAGCTGGCATCTATTTATGCCATATTATTTTCAGAAAAATGTACCTGATTGTTTAACAGTGTTGGGTTGATGTGTGTGTGTGTGTGTGTGTGGTTGGAATTGCGTGGTAGATTGTGTAAAAACCCCTTTCTTGTGTTACGTCTGTGTGTAGAAGCATGATGTGAAGGACGATCCCAATTGAAACATTGAGGTGATTCCAACAAGCAGGACTGACGAGTTACTAGTTCACATGCTGAATCAAGATCCGGCTAAATGTGACCAGAATATGATAGGACAATGTCAGTATATATATATGATACAACAGTGTCAGATATGACAATGTCAGTGTCAGTATAGCATGTTTCATCATCTTTTACCAATGAAAAGCCACATCTCAGCATTTGTGTAGCTTGTTGACCCTGCTTGTTGGACCCCGCCACACCAGGAGCCCCCTGTTTGGGTCTGTTCTAGCTACGGCTTCAGTCCTCCCACATCTGCTCTCTCTCCCTGACGCCAAAGTTTCTTAAATCTTTACAGACGCTATCAGAAACTACAGAAGATTATGAAGCCCTGGTAAGCCTCCCCAACCGGATAACCCCATTGGCTCTCTGTCCTCTTCCTAATCTGCCAGTCAAGAGTCTGCATGATTAAAGACTTGCACCCTGGTGTTATGGGAAACCCAATCATGGCCGCCAACACTAGCATCCATCTGTGGAATACGATATCTATGTATCACTTAACCCAAACAACCAATTCTTTTCTCAACAAAAATGATCTTTTTGCATGTGCTGTTGGGCAAAGAGGATATTTAAGCGGAACTAAAGACACACACACTCTTGTTTCTTCGGGGACGTTATTTTTAAGTGCACCAGTTCCTGTAGTCTGTCTTCAGTGTTCATCGGGTGTTCTGTCAGGAGCTAGTGGTGACTTGTGGGTTTGGCCTGGATGGTGTCACTTGCTAGTTAGTGATCCAGAGGTAGAGCTCTGATAACTCTTACTGAGCTGAAGGGATGGTCTGGTCCGGTCTGACACCTGGGTCTTATCCTCACAGACGATAGGTTGTCCTACACTCACTTCAATCACAACAACCTAATAACCTCATCTGTTTACTGTAATGACAATAGTACATCCATCACACTTCAAGTTTCCATCACTCATCACATGTAGACTGTAGAGGCTCTCCTGCTGTCAGATAGAAACAGGTTGGAGGTCGTAGGTTAGAGGTCATAGGTCGTAAACCAGGCTGTAATAATTACACTTGGTTGTAATTATTTAGCATTATAACACTTAGCAGTATAACACTTAGCATTACAAGTTGTAATTGACAGGCACTCTCATCACATGGTGTAGGATAGCTGTCCATTTGCTCAAGCTTACCGTACTCACCCCTCCAGTTAAACTCTATACCACTAACAGAACTACAATCCGGTCTTCCTATGGACTACTAATATGGCTGACCTGCATCCCGTCTTAACCTCCTGCCGCCCTCTGGAACTGTGACTAATTTATCACAACAGTCGTCAGAACTCATTTTCTTAAGTGTTCTCACACTCTTATACACACGTTTTGTTGTATATTTGACTGTTAACTCTCATATACTGTAGCTTTTCTTGTTTGGAATGTTTCCCAGGAATCAGGATTGCATTCTGTAAACATGGCAGAAGGGGGCAGTATTGTACAAATATTTTCTCACAAAATAGCACATTTAACTTTCACTTCTTTTTTATTCTTTTCAACATAGTGTTTTGTATTTTTTTTCTGAGATTGTATATTTTGATTTGAACTGATTTTGTTTTTGTCGAATATTAACGGCCAGTTGATGCAGTGACCGGCTGTGTTTGGTGATAGAAGAGTTAACCTTACTTACCTTCTCTGGAACATGAAGTTGACCTGTTGATGTGTCTGCATGAGTCCCTGCTCTGATACTGTGCTCCCTGGCTGTAGCGTCTACCAAGTAACTCCTCCCCTTCCCCTTCCCCTCATCCCTCTATTCTCCCTTCTCCCCTCGTTCCTCATCGCTCTCTCCTCCCTACTTCTCTTCCCTTCATCCCTCTCCTCCCCTCAACCCTCTCCCCCCCTCCTCATCCCCCTCTCCTCCCCTCCCCTCCCCTGGCTTGGCTTTAGCCGTCCATCCACGCATCACCGTGCAGCAAGAAAGGTTCCTATTGGCTGTTTCTCCTTGGCGTGGTTTTGTTCCAGCGTTTCTATTGGCTGTGTCTGTGGTGTGGTTGTGTTCCAGCTTCGGAGATCTGCTGTCCTTCACACTGACCGCCTTCGTGGAGCTCATGGACCATGGGATCGTCTCCTGGGACACCTTCTCTGTGGCCTTCATCAAGAAGGTGACCCCCCCACCCCTTCCTTTCACCTGGTCATCCCTCCCTCAATCCACCCATCCCTCCCTCCCTCAATCCACCCATCCCTCTCTCCTTCCCTCCCTCAATCCACCCATCCCTCTCTCCTTCCCTCCCTCAATCCACCCATCCCTCTCTCCTTCCCTCCCTCAATCCACCCATCCCTCTCTCCTTCCCTCCCTCAATTCACCCATCCTTCTCTCCTTCCCTCCCTCAATTCACCCATCCCTCTCTCCCTCAATCCACCCATCCCTCTCTCCTTCCCTCCCTCTCTCCTCCCATCCTTCCTCCCTGGTTCATCCCTTCCTCCCTGGTGTGTACAGATCGCCAGCTTCGTGAACAAGTCGGCCATGGACTTGGCGGTGCTGCAGAGGTCTCTGGCCATCCTGGAGTCCATGGTGCTCAACAGCCAGGACCTCTACCAGAAGGTGGCGCAGGAGATCACCATCGGACAGCTCATCCCACACCTGCAGGGGTGAGAGGAGGCACACACACACACTCACACACACACACACACACAGAGACACTCACACTCTCTCTCTCACACACACACACACACACACACACACACCGTTCTCCAGCTTGTTCCAGCGGGTTCTCCAGTAACCCCTCATCTCTTGTTCTCTGACTGCAGGAACGACCAGGACATCCAGACCTACACCATCGCTGTGATCAACGCTCTGTTCCTTAAAGCCCCTGAGGAGAAGAGACAGGTGGGGATGGGGCAGACACACACACACACTCATATACACACACAAACACAGAATTTTTCTTCCCAGACGATGATGACACCACTGCTCAACCTCCCCCTTTCATCTATTTTTACTTTGACGGCCCCAGAGACACCCCCCCCCCCCCCCGCCCCGCCCCGCCCCTCCTCCACCCTCCTCAGGACAATGACTGAGCTCAGCTCGTGGAACGACAGCGTCCTCAGCATCACGACTCAACACACTTCCTGTGTTCTCCTGAGTCAGCAGGAAGATGACACAGCAGAACCCCCTCCCCCCCTTCCCTCCCCATGTTGCTAACTCACTAGCCTGTTGCCGGGGGTCAACAAAAACATCCTTCGCTACCTGCCCCCTTTTTTATTTTGTCCTCTCCTGTCAGTCTCTCTCCTCCTATCTCTCTCTGGTTCTCTCGCCCCCCTGTCACGTTCTGTCTGACTGGTGTGTGTTTTCCTTCCTCCTGCACTCCTAACGGTAGCTTGACGAGCACTCTGTGAGCATCCTTGATTGTCCGCTGACAGTAAGTGCACTTTGATTAGCGATGTTTCCTAGATCCCTCTCTCCATCCCTGTCTCCCCCCTCTTCCTCCCCTCCCTCTCTCTCTCTCTCTCCCTTCCTGTCTCCATCTCCCTCTCCCCCTTCTCTCTCTCTCCCTCTCCCCCTCTATTCCTCCCCTCTCCCTCCCCGTAGAAGAGATAAGAGTGTGGTGAATCGTAGACCCAGGATGGAGACCAGAGGAGAGATTTATGCTGTCTCACCGAGAAAGTTGTTTCCTTTCTCCTACCTTACCCATAATCCACCTCTTTATTTCTGACGTATAGCTTCCTCTAGAACCTCTCTAGTTCCTCTAGAGCCATTTGTTTTTGCCATAATAAAGGTATAGATCATGATCCCTTTCATTCTCTCTCTCGCTTTCCCTGTCTTTCTCTCTGTCACACTCTCTCTGTTTCTCTCTCTGTGCTCGCTCTCTCTCCAGGAGATGGCCCACATCCTAGCCCAGAAGCAGCTACGCTCCATCATCCTCAGTGTGAGTGTCTACAGTCACACCTCCCTCTCTGTCTCCTCCTCCTCTCTCCCCTCCTCCCTATCTGTCTCCTCCCCCTCTCTCCCCTCCTCCCTCTCTGTCTCCTCCTCCTCTCTCTCCTCCTCTCTCACCTCCTCCCTCTCTGTCTCCTCCCTCTCTCTCCCCTCCTCCCTCTCTGTCTCCTCCCTCTCTCCCCTCCTCTCTCTCTGTCTCCTCCTCTCTCCCCTCCTCTTCTCCTCCCTCTCCCCTCCTCTCTCTCTGTCTCCTCCTCTCTCCCCTCCTCCCTCTCTCCCCTCCTCTCTCTCTGTCTCCTCCTCTCTCCCCTCCTCCCTCTCTCCCCTCCTCTCTCTCTGTCTCCTCCTCTCTCCCCTCCTCCTCTCTCCCCTCCTCCCTCTCTCCCCTCCTCTCTCTCTGTCTCCTCCTCTCCCCCCTCCTCCCTCTCTCCCCTCCTCTCTCCCCTCCTCCCTCTCTCCCCTCCTCTCTCTCTGTCTCCTCCTGCCTCTCCCCCTTTCTCCCCTCCTCTCTCTCTCTCTCCTCCCCCCCTCTCTCTCTTCCTCTCTCTTTCCTCCCTTCTGTCCATCTTTACATCTTGATCTCCGACACCCTCGTTAACCCCCCCCCTCCCCAGAATGTGATCCGGAGCGCCAAGCCCATTAACGATGAGATGGCCCACCAGCTGTACGTGCTGCAGGTTCTGACCTTCAACCTGCTGGAGGACCGCATGATGACCAAGATGGACCCCCAGGACCAGGTGTGTGGGTCTGTGTGTGTGCGCGTGTGTAATCATTTCTGCGTGTGTGTGTGATCATTTCCGTATGTGTATAATTGTGTGTGTAGGCCCAGAGAGACATCATCTTCGAGCTGCGGAGGATTGCCTTCGATGTGGAGTGTGAACCCAACAACAGCGGCAGCATCGAGAAACGCAAGTCCATGTACACCCGGGACTACAAGAAGCTGGGCTTCATAGTAAGAGCATGTGGGGGGGGGGGGGGGGGGGGGGGGGGGGAGGGGTCCAGCTGTTCAGAAGTTTAGCAGTCTGCTGGCTGTCAGGGTGAATTACACAGCTGGAGATCTGATGAGCCTCACTCACTCACCCTCTCTCTCTCTCTCTCTCTCTCTCACCCTCTCTCTCTCATCCTCTCTCTCTCTCTCATCCTCTCTCTCTGTCATCCTCTCTCACCCCTTCTCTCTCATCCTCTCTCTCTGGTCACATGTCCTCCCTGTGTGTCCTCAGAACCATGTGAACCCGGCTGTAGACTTCACTCAGATCCCCCCTGGGATGCTGGCACTGGATAACATGCTGTACTTCTCTAGACACCACCAGGACGCTTACATCAGGGTGAGAACACACTCACACACGGTCCCACACGCAGTCGCACACTGTCACTCACTCACTCACTCACTCACACACACACACACACACACACACACACACACACACACACACACACACAGTCCCACACACGCAGTCTCACACTGTCACTCACTCACACGCACACACACACACACACACACACACAGTCCCACACACGCAGTCGCACACTGTCACTCACTCACACACACACACACACACACACAGTCCCACACACGCAGTCGCACACTGTCACTCACTCACACACACACACACAGTCCCACACACGCAGTCGCACACTGTCACTCACTCACACACACACACACACACACACAGACACATGCAGTCAATATCACACAAATACTCACACATACATACACAAACAAGATAATTAACTTTAAACAAGCACATTTTCACAGAATACACACAAACACACCAGTGGTTGGTTGTTTAACAGCGTGTGTGTGTGTGTGTGTGTTTAGATGGTTCTGGAGAACAGCAGCAGGGAGGATAAGCACGAGTGCCCCTTTGGACGCAGCAGCATCGAGCTCACCAAAATGCTCTGTGAGACGCTCAGAGTGGGGGAACTACGTAAGTCTCCCTGGTTACCACGACTACATTAGTCTTCCTGGTTACCACAACTACGTTAGTCTCCCAGGTTACCACGACTATGTCAGTCTTCCTGGTTACCACAACTACGTTAGTCTCCCAGGTTACCACGTTAGTCTCCCTGGTTATCAGATACTAATGGTAACTGATCACTCTGGAAACGAAAGAGAGAGAGACACACACACACACAGAAAGAGAGAGACAAAGAGAGACAGACAGAGAGAGAGACAGAGAGAGACAGACAGAGAAAGAGAGAGAGACAGACAGAGAAAGAGAGAAAGACAGACAGAGAGACAGACAGACACAGAGAGAGAGACAGACAGACAGAGAGACAGACAGACAGTTTAAAGCAAACTGCGTCTCCCGCCTCGAAAATGAAAGGAGCCATTAGACTTTCTAATTGTGCCACTGGGTCCTGGTCTATCTATTAGTGATGAGAACCAGCCCCCCCCCATCTCCCTCTTCCTCCACCAACCCACCATAAAAAACCTGTCTGCTTAGGCTTTGTTCATACACATCAACATTTGTGTGTGTGTGGTTGGGGGGGGAGGGTCCTGTCTGCTGTTGCCACACCTCTTTTGCATAATTGGGTGTGCTCAAGCCTTCGGCGAGAGCACAACCTTTGTTCTCTCACATATATATTATTATTATTTTTATTTTTATTTCTTTTTGCCCCCCTAAAACTCAGTCAATATTTGGCCTACATAGACAACGTAGGTGTCAAAAGTTTCGTCTTGGTAGCGATTGAGTTGCTTCTATTGGAATTTACGTTCCGTTGCATGGTTTAAGCTTCAGTTAAGTTTTTGTGGCGAAAAGTGAAGCTAACGGTGGCTAATTTGCTAACCACAGTCACTGACGTTACTAACGTCACTGCGTCACTAACGTCACGAAAACACGCGTGACTACCTTTGCCAGAACATTCGTTTAGCATCTGTTAACTTGGGGGATAGCTAGGCTAACTATAGCTTTACTGCAAGGCAGCTGCAGAAACGCCACAAGAAAAGAGGCCAGGGTGATAACTATTTACTCATTTTACTTTTTGATATGACACACAATTGTGATGTGTAATGTACAATATAAGCTGATATTATTAAGGAAGTACATCTACTTTCGGAAACAGTAGTCTACTATTTCACTGAAGTATTAGCATCATGACATTAGCCTGTGTTTCCCGGGCAACACATACTACAGTGGTCTATGATGTAGCGTTATCTGTTTTCAATCCTTAAAATAAACATTCCTCACATATACATTTTCGTTGTAGGATTTATTCTGACATTAGAAAACGATTTGTTGGTGAAATTACCATTACCTGTGGTTTCAAACCAGTGTAGCTCACTGCAACGCTGTAGCTTACGCGAGACACACTACAAAAACATCTAGCTACAGTACACAGCTGTTTAGGAAGTCAAACGGCGACAGAAAATGTTCGGCACTCCCCTTACTTAAATCAAAAGTCTATCTAACTACTAACCTGAACTTCATTGCCACAGCCTAAACGTTGTCAATCTGTTCATGAAAATAATTAATTTCAGCCTAAACCTTACAACGGAACGTTAAATCCAATTCAACCAACGCAATCGCTACCAAGACGAACACAGCGGTAGTCTAGTACTGTAACGTAGTAGAGTACAATTTACCGGGGCAGCTTCTCCACACAGGGCTATATCGCATTTTGCGTTGTTACTGACAATGATCGCTACCAGTGAGCTTTTTATGAATGAGCAATTTTCCACTAAATAAATGTCAAGCTTAGTTAAGTTTTGGGGGGCATATTTTCAGTTAGCAGATGGTACCGTTTGAATCGCGATTCCATCTTCTACTGCCGGGTAACGTCGTAGAATAATCTTCAAAGGGGTTGTTTATTCATGAATGAATGCAATATGAGTAGGCTAAATGCCTGAAAATATCATGAGAAGGGAAAAACTTAAAATGACGTTTAAATCATAGAGATTAGGTAAATTTTTACACCGGTCTGCACTAATGTCACGAAAACACGCGTGACTACCTTTGGCAGAACATTCGTTTCGCATCTGTTAACTTGGGGGATAGCTAGGCTAACTATAGCTTTACTGCAAGGCAGCTGCAGAAACGCCACAAGAAAAGAGGCCAGGGTGATAACTATTTACTCATTTTACTTTGTGATATGACACACAATTGTGATGTGTAATGTACAATATAAGCTGATATTATTAAGGAAGTACATCTACTTTCGGAAACAGTAGTCTACTATTTCACTGAAGTATTAGCATCATGACATTAGCCTGTGTTGCCCGGGCAACACATACTACAGTGGTCTATGATGTATCTGTTTTCAATCGTTAAAATAAACATTCCTCACATATACATTTTCGTTATATGATTTATTCTGACATTAGTAAACGATTTGTTGGTGAAATTACCATTACCTGTGGTTTCAAACCAGTGTAGCTCACTGCAACGCTGTAGCCTACCCGAGACACTAGTGTGAGTAGCTAACAAAAACTCCTCAGCTGTTCAAGTCAAACGGTGACAAAACATGTTCGGCACTCCCCTTACTCAAAAGTCTTTCAATAGTTGAAACAATCTGACTACTAACCTGAACTTCATTGCCACAACCTAAACTTTGTCAATCTGTTCATGAAAATAATTAATTTCAGCCTAAACCGTACAACGGAACGTTAAATCGAATTCAACCAACGCAATCGCTACCAAGACGAACACAGCAGTAGTCTAGTACTGTACTGTAGTAGTAGAATTTACCGGGGCAGCTTCTCCACACAGGGCTATATCGCATTTTGCGTTGTTACTGACAATGATCGCTACCAGTGAGATTTTTATGAATGAGCGATTTTCCACTAAATAAATGTCAAGCTTATTTACGTTTTTGGGGGCATATTTTCAGTTAGCAGATGGTACTGTTTGAATCGCGATTCTATCTTCTGCCGGTAAAGTCGTAGAATAATCTTCAAAGGGGGTTCTTTATTAATGAATGAATGCAATATGAGTAGGCTAAATGCCTGAAAATATCACGAGAAGGGACAACTTAAAAGGACGTTTAAATCATAGAGATTAGGTCAATTTTTACACCGGTCTGCCAAATGTATTCGTTTTGATTCAGCCTGTCAGCTGCCTCTTGCAGGGGAAATGAGAAGACATCATATTTCATTCGACACTTCACTCGTATTTTGAGTTGTAAATGAGCAGCAAAAAAAAGATGCTTTTAAATCTATGTAATCTTTATAAATAATAAGTAGGCCCGATGCATTTTTATATAAAATATACAGACCCCTGTGCAACCGACGCAAGCAAGCACACCCTACAATTTCCCCAGAAATTGTATCCTCTCTAGTTCATATTTGTTTTACTGCTCTTACCCCCCTTAAAAGATGAATCTCCCAGCATGCCTCAGACCAGAACTTTAATGTGCTGTGAGGTCGGCCCTGCCTGGCCAGGAGACTCTGCTACAGGGCCGGCCCTGCTCTGCTAGACACATGGAGTATTTATGAAGTTATTCAGACCGGCCTGTTAGCACCCTGATTAACTCACGCCAGCATGCACACACACTCACACACCACATGCCAGCACACATGCACCACATCTCACACTTGCACACACACACTCTCTCATCGCACACACCACACGTATGCAACACACACTAAGAAACACACTCTTTCTCTCTAAGCCCACTGGGTGGACACACCACCCACACACACACGCGCGTACACACCACACACACATAGATGCACACCTTCTAAGGAACTTCGCAATCCATGCTTCTGTGCTAGCTTAGCGCTAGTTTAGTGGCAGATCCCACTCGATGTGGCAAGGTAAATCCAGGACCTTGGTAGCTAATCCCATCCTAGCCTGGGATTCTCTGATTGGTGGGAGACGTCAATGCTAGCGGGGGCTGAAAAGAGCAAACTTTGAATTCTAAGTGCGCCCCTCCCCCCCGACCCACGGATCCTTATTAAACATTTAGAGGAGCTGGGGTTTAAGAAAGGGCTTGAAATTTATAACGGTGATTTTGACACACAGTTAGCACCCATAAATCCTCCTCCGCTCATGGGTTTCAGTGGAAACAAAGTCTGGTCAAAACAAAATGAGTCAGTCTACTTCATAGCTTCCTGTTACTGCAGCTTCTCCCCTCCATCCTTCTGCTCCTCTCCTCTCTCCCCTCCTCTCCCCTCTTCCTCCATTCCTGCTGTCTCTCCATCCGGCTGAAGGACACATAGACACTAACTGACCTGGAAAGTTGTTGCTGACAGTGCAGCCTACATGCTCAGACACACTCACGCACACACACAGACAGACACGCACACACACAGACACACTCGCACACACACAGACACACTCGCACACACACACACAGACAGACACGCACACACACAGACACACTCGCACACACACAGACACACTCGCACACACACAGACAGACGCACACAGAGACAGACGCATACACATACACACACACAGACAGACACGCACACGTTCCTGGCAATTTCCATGTCACAGGTGGATATGCGGACCTGCAGGTGTGGTTATAAATGGGGACTGAATCCACTGAATCTTTGGATTCAGTGGATTCATCATCACTCTGACCCCGTCCAAGGTGACGCTGTTCTTACATGTCCTCTCTCCCCCCTTTCAGCCTCTAACACACACACACATGCCTCACTGGGCTGTGACAGATGTCAGCAAAGCTTCCTGCTCACCCGCCGGCCATACACACATTCTTTGACAAAGATTTTGGTTTTCATACACACACACACATCATACTCCTGTTCTCCAGGATTCATCTGGTAGCACAGGCCGGTTCCAGGCTGTAATTATCTCTGATTAGTCGTCAACACGCTCCGAACCTTCACACCAACCCAGAGCCTGACAGGAAGTGACACGCCACGCACGTGGCCGTCACCCTCGGCCCACGCCGCCTCTGACACGTAACCTCTAACCCCTGGGGGCACCCTCACTCGCGTCCCCACGTCCCCACTTCCTGTGTGTGTATTTGAACGAGCTTCTCGTTTCCCTGGTGCCATGATAGAACTGGGGTCCCACAATGATTCTGAGAGTCTGTTACCCCCCCCCCCCCCCCACACACACACACACACCCTCAAGCCCACCAGACTAGCTGGTTTCTTGTTCTCAAACTTAACGTTAACAGGGATATCATATTTCCCTCTATCCTCTGAGCCAGATGGCTCTACTGCTGCATCAGGACACATACACCTCTGGTCTGGATGGGTGGGTGGGCTGTTCACTTGGGGATGTGTGTGTGTGTGTGTGTGTGTGTGTTTTTGGAAAGATGGATGGATGGTGGGTAGATTTATGTACCACATTCACACTTCCCATCAAGTCTAGTCACAAATCCCCCACTTCCCCCCCCAAAACTAACACAAACACATTTCTCTGTAAGTGGGAGAAGTTCCTGTCAGGACGATGACTTTGTGTTAAAGTTTCTGCCAGTGTTTCTAGAATGCTGAGTTTGACCTTATGAAACGTCACCGGCACAAGGACGCTGGCCAGATGGTGCTAGTCCTCTGGGCCTTGACACAGGTCACTGGCTCACCCCCCACCCCTCCTCCTCCCCTCCATCCTTCCAGCCCTCCACATCCCAATCCCTCCATCCCTGGCTGGGGATGCAGGAGAGGGGGAGGACTGGAAAAGGGAGAGGATAGGAGAGACAGGAGAGGATAGGAGACAGGAGAGGATAGGAGAGACAGGAGAGGATAGGAAAGACAGGAGAGGATAGGAAAGACAGGAGAGGATAGGAAAGACAGGAGAGAATAGGAAAGACAGGAGAGGATAGGAAAGACAGGAGAGGATAGGAAAGACAGGAGAGGATAGGAAAGACAGGAGAGGATAGGAAAGACAGGAGAGGATAAGAGAGACAGGAGAGGATAAGAGAGACAGGAGAGGATAAGAGACAGGAGAGGATAAGAGAGACAGGAGAGGATAAGAGAGACAGGAGAGGATAAGAGAGACAGGAGAGGATAAGAGAGACAGGAGAGGATAAGAGAGACAGGAGAGGATAGGAAAGACAGGAGAGGATGAGAGAAACAAGAGAGGATAAGAGAGACAGGAGAGGATAGGAGAGACATGAGAGGATAGGAGACAGGAGAGGATAAGAGACAGGAGAGGATAAGAGAGACAAGAGAGGATAAGAGAGACAAGAGAGGATAAGAGAGACAGGAGAGGATAGGAGAGACAGGAGAGGATAGGAGAGACAAGAGAGGATAAGAGAGATAGGAGAGGACAGGAGAGGATAAGAGACAGGAGAGAGGAGATCCATCTCCCTGTCCAGTCTTCTTGGTCACGTCAAACAAGGTGTCAGTCATTACTGCTACAGATTATATTACAGAAGAACGGGTCCCCAGTGGTCACACACATAGATGTTGTACACACACACACACACACACACACACACACTGAAGGCAGGTTAGGATAGATTCAGCCCGGTCTGAGCCTGGCTGAGATTAAGGTCATTCAGTCCAATGAATTCAGGCCAGAGAAGAGATGAGGTGCAGCCTTTCTCGGCGCAGGGAGGTACAGCAGCAGCGCAGGGAGGTACAGCAGCAGCGCAGGGAGGAACAGCAGCAGCGCAGGGAGGAACAGCAGCAGCGCAGGGAGGAACAGCAGCAGCGCAGGGAGGAACAGCAGCAGCGCAGGGAGGAACAGCAGCAGCGCAGGGAGGAACAGCAGCAGCGCAGGGAGGAACAGCAGCAGCGCAGGGAGGAACAGCAGCAGCGCAGGGAGGAACAGCAGCAGCGCAGGGTGGAACAGCAGCAGCGCAGGGAGGAACAGCAGCAGCGCAGGGAGGAACAGCAGCAGCGCAGGGAGGAACAGCAGCAGCGCAGGGAGGAACAGCAGCAGCGCAGGGTGGAACAGCAGCAGCGCAGGGAGGAACAGCAGCAGCGCAGGGTGGAACAGCAGCACGGTGACAGCTCTTGGTGGAGGTCTGGCTCATACTGGCTGGCCGGAGGCTTGTTTCACCGGCATGCTGTCGAGTACAGACGTAGTTTTCTTTCAGCGGTAAACCTGCTACGGCCCAGATTTCACCCTCTTCAATTATTAGTCGGCCGTGGGAGAATTGTGTTTGTCCGATAAAATATTCAAGGTTTCAAATGTGTACAAGCAAATCCAGAACACCTGCACCAACAGCATGGTTTTAACAGTATATCTGTGGTTATAAATCACTGCATGGCAACCACATCTCAGATAGCAGGCACTGTGAACGAATGAAAAGGCAGTTTGAGATGTTTACCTGTGTGTGTTTCCCTGTTCCTCAGCCAGCGAGAACTGCCCTGACTTCCATCCCATGTTCTTCACCCACGAGCGCTCCTTTGAGGAGTTCTTCTGCATCAGCATCCAGCTGCTCAATAAGACCTGGAAGGAGATGAGGGCCACCAGCGAAGACTTCAACAAGGTACGTGTGTGTGAAGGGCTGTGTGTGGGGGGCAGAATTCAACCATGTGTGTTTGTTCTTACAATTAAATGAGGGGCCAGCAGCAAATACTTCAACAAGGTGTGTTTGCGAGTGGGAGTGTGTGACACTTGATCAACTTTTACCTCACGCAAGAGCTGGAGATTCCGTTGTGTCCGTCACAGTTCAGTGGTGATGTATTTTTGTCTGGGGGTTGGTGACGCGTTTCCAAGCATCTGTACACTTTCGTAATTACAATTATGAAAATGGCCCGCCAGACATGCGCCTCGGCTCAGTCTGCCGGGTATGCAGAGCAGCCTAATCAGAATGCACAGACATCGAGATGAGGTCTTCTGCGTCGTCTTGAATCGTTGTCCCCGAGGCTCCTTGTCTGTTTCTTTTGGGGGGGGAGGAGAGATTGAAAAGGAGGAGGAGGAAGGAAGGGATTGTGCTCTCATCCTCAGGCTTCTCTAATGTAATTCTCTGTCTCATTGTTTATTTTTGACATGAAACGGGCGCGATAACCGCCTCCGCTATTCCGGATAGCTTAGCCTGGTTCGTAGGCTCGATGCCAAATTGTTGTTAAAGGACTTAATTCGTTAATATTTCTAGACTTCCCGATCTGAAGGAAAGTAATTCCTTTGTTTGTGAAAACTCAAATGGGATAATAAAAAAAAGATCCTGTTTTGAATCCATGAAACCTCAATGATATTTCCGTTCAAAAGCCATCCGTCTCGACAGTCCAGACTGGCCGATTGCTAAACTCACAGAACACCTTGCTCTGTTTTCAGGCTTCGGTCCGCATGTTGCAGGCAACATTCATTTCATTTTCATTCTAATTTAAAACACAAAAGTCAACACTTATACAGTAGGCTATACACACAAACTGCTTCCAGGGTCTTCCTAGAACCACCATGTATTAATTATTAGGATGTACTATCCTGTGCGAAGGTGACATTATAATTGGGTATTTATACTAAGTCGTGCCTGGTCCAGCAGCGAACTCGCTAGCTAGAAACTTATTGATGTGGACTCGCAGCGTGCATAGAATTGTTGCTGCTGGTTCAGCATCTGCTCACGTGGAGCTGTAAAGGTAGACTGTTTTATCTGCTGGTCAGCTTGGCTTTCGTCTGCACGGATGACACTGACAGCCAGCTGTCTGGTGTTGTTAGCTCGGATGCCTTCGATATAACTTGCGGGTCAAGGAGGCTATATCCTGGCTTGTGTAAGAGGGCTACGTGTGGGTGTGTGTGCTCGCACGCATGTTTAACATAAACGCAATAAAAACAACAGCCCAGCTGTGTCATACGAAGCTGTGTTTACACTGCAACTGCTGTCACCAGGAACACTTCCTACGCGTGTTGACGCTTGTCAACTCTTGCTGAGGGAACGAACGGAGCCGCGTCAGCGAGCGACGAGACCGTGTCAAACGGAAGCCTTCACAAACTGTATGCACACCGAGACCTTGTGGAAATCGTCAGTGAGAGCCTTGTGTGTGTGTGTCGTGGCAGCGTGTTTTATTAACGTGATGAGGTAACATGACGAGGTGGCAGATTAAAACACTAATTGTCGCTGTCACGTTTAGCAGATTACATGTTCAGCATCGGTTCCAACCGATCAGGATTAATCGGGAGCGAAACTCGTAGGCCTACACCCTCGGTTTTTAATGTATTGACACTAAACGTGTTTAGCAAACACGTAATGTCTCTCTGTTTGTAATTAGTGAGCTAGGTCTAGCGTGGATATGTGTCACTGGTTGATTTTCTAGACCCCAAAGGGAAATACTATGTCTATCTGTTGCAGTGAGATGTTTGTTAGCTTTGGACTGGATGCTACTCAAGCACTCCGCGGGTGTACAGAGGCTATGTTCACACTCCATTTTGTTTTCCTACACTGTGTGTGTGTGTGTGTGTGTGTGTGTGTTGAAGCAGCCACATTGTAGATCTGTGTGTGTCAGCTGCTGGCTTTGCCCAGCTGACTGAGCAACACACACACACACACACACACATGCGTATGCTCAATCATGTATGCAGATCTACACATGCAGCCAAAGGCATAATCATAGGTTCTCACACACCTTCGCACACACGCGCGATGATGTGGACATACACACAACAAAAATGGAAGGGGAGAGATGGAGCGAGTAGGAGGGTGTGTGTGTGTGCACGTGCGTGCGTGTGCACGTGCGTGCGTGTGTGTGTGTGTGATGGAGGCAGGTCTGATACTCGGGGCAGTGTTCCGACCAACAGGCAACCGTTTCCTCTGTTTCCATAGCAACTCCCGTCCAATTACTGCTGCTGCACTGCACTGCCTGGCAAGATGGAGCCTGTGTGTCGGAGAGAGGGAGTGTTGATATGCATTTTTAGACATGCATGTGTGTATCCATTTGTGTACTACATGCACTCTGTGTGTGTGTGTGTGTGTGTGTGCGTGCCAGTCATGTGGCACTGCTCTGTGTTTCTATCCTGAGTCCTCGGAGGAGAGATGCTACATCAACTAGAGAACTCGCAGCTCTGATATAAAACCAGCCAGTCACACAACCAGCCAGCCAGCCAGCCACCCCTCCTCCTCTCCTGCCCTCCCTTTCTAAACCTCTATCTATCACTCTCTCTTTCTCTGTCACTCTCTCCGTCTATATCACTCTTCCTCTCTCTCTCCCTGTCTCTCTCTCTCTTCCACACACAGAGAACATGTGACTCTCCAGATGCTTCGCCATTGGCTGCCTCCTCTAGTGCGTGTGCCCAATGGGGCTCAAACCCACAGATCAACACAAGCAGAGCTGCTGCTGTCAGACGGACAGAGGGAGCGAGAGGGAGGAAGAGAGAGAGAGGGGGGGAGAGAGAGAAAGAGAGAATCTCATTAGACAAGAGAGGTGAGATCTCATCCTGCTCCGTTAGCGAAGGGAGGACAAGAGAAGTGATCGTTGTTCTCGGAGAGAGAGAGAGAGAGAGAGAGAGAGAGAGAGAGGGAGAGAGAGAGAGAGAAATTGAGAGAGGCGGAAGGGAGGAAGAAAGGGATGAGCTTGGCCGTCGTCGCTCACCGCGCTGTTTGTGGCTGACACACACACACACACACACACACCGACCGCTCTACCGGGGGACCATCTGCCGATCCCTCCCTCCTCCTTCCCCTCCTCGTTACTCCGTTCCTCGGCCGTATTGCCCCGCCGTTTAGGAGCGCCGCTCGGCGCTAACCATGGAGACTACCGTGACACGTGAGTAGAACCACAGAGAGAGGGAGGGGGAGAGAGGGAGGGAGGGGAGTCTGCTGATTAGAATGAATGGATGGATGGAGAAGGGGGTGTTTGTGCTAGACTGTGGTCTGGAGGAGAGAGAGGGAGAAGAGGAGAGAGGGAGGAGAGGAGAGAGAGGGAGAAGAGGTCGGAGGAGAAGGAGAGAGAGGGAGGGAGAGGAGGAGAGAGGAAGAGAGAGAGAGGGAGAGGAGGAGAGAGGAAGAGAGAGGGGTGACAAGCAGGCTGATAGAGGAGGGGGAGTTTAGCAGCCTGTCTTTGTGTGGCTCAAGTGCAGAGCAGACTGGAGGGGCAATAGGGTCTTAGACTGGTATTAACACGCACACACACTGTATTTGAGATTGGGAGTGCGGGGGAGGGGGTGGGTGGGCACACTGTTATTGTGAATGAGAGCTCTTCACATTAGCGATGCCCACACCCACAACCCACCTAGAAAATCACAACAGCTACAAACGCTGCTAGTGGTGATGACGCCACACACACACACACACACACACACACACGTGTGTATCTCTGAGGGTGTAGGAAAGATGCACAGCCGTGTGTGAGAAGCAGAGCAGTGGCCTCTGACTCCGTTTGCAGGACGTGACGTCCCTGAGCCTGGGTACTGTAGGAGCCCTCGGTGACCCCTCGGTGACCTCTGGGTGGTTATCTGCTTTGTGGAGCCGTCCAGACGAGCCGTGGTGGCGACCCCCCCCCCCCCCCCCGTCAGGATTATTCAAATGAGAAGTTCCAGTGTGACATCACAGCTCGCGAACCTTCCTTGACCCAGATAAAGCCCATCTGCCACCGGGCTCAGCCTGGGCGTCAACACGCTACGATGGATGATCACTGGAAAGGCAGTGTTTATGAAAAGCATTGGAGGTGTATGGTTTATATGAAGACTAGATCCTGGAAAGATTTTGTTTCGACTTGGATGTTGGATGGATTTTGTGTAGTCTAGGTATTGGCTAGATATTGTGTAGACTAGATATGGTGTAGACCAGTGTGGCTAATAGTGAAGTCCCATTGGACAGGAAGTACCAGTGTGCCAATCACACCTGTTTTCTCTACGTCTCTTAAAGACCATTGGCTCTGAGAATGACTGGCTTCCAGGTAAAGACAGAAGCTGTGGGATTCCTGAACATCTCTGTGACAGACAGGCTGAGTTTGAGACCAGAAATTACATTTACATTTAGTCATTTAGCAGACGCTCTTATCCAGAGCGACTTACAGTAAGTACAGGGACATTCCCCCGAGGCAAGTAGGGTGAAGTGCCTTGCCCAAGGACACAACGTCATTTGGCACGGCTGGGAATCGAACTGGAAACCTTCGGATTACTAGCCCGACTCCCTCACCGCTCAGCCACCTGACTCCCTAAACTGGTCCCATCTCTGTGTGTGTGCTTTATCGACTGCTGTTGAGATGTTGTTGCAGGCGTGTAGTCTCTGAAAGCCCTCCTCCGAACACAGACCCTCTCGGAGCCCCCCTCCTCCGAACACAGACCCTCTCGGAGCCCCCCTCCTCCGAACACAGACCCTCTCGGAGCCCCCCTCCTCCGAACACAGACCCTCTCGGAGCCCCCCTCCTCCGAACACAGACCCTCTCGGAGCCCCCCTCCTTCGAACTCAGACCCTCTCGGAGCCCCCCTCCTTCGAACTCAGACCCTCTCGGCGTGTGGAGACACGCAAGATTATTTTTCTCCTCCTCTCGTTCTCTCCATCCCCCTTCTCCCACTCCCCTGCTCCCATCTCTCCCCCGCTCCTGTCGTTTTCTGTCTCATTGTATCTGTCTGCATCCCCCTACGCTTTCTCTCTGTCTCTCTCTCTCCCCCTCTCTCTGTTGTGTCCCTCTCTCAAGAACCAGCCAAGCTATTTATATCTCGTCTGTCTGTCCTGGCTTCTTCACCTCAACCTCACTAGAGGTTTCTTAGCAGCTGAAGAGTGTACATGTGTGTATTGTGTGTGTGTGTGTGTGTGTGCGTGTACATGATGTGTGTGCGCACGGTGGCCCTAGAATACCGCCCCCTCCAAAAACTCCAGCTGTGAATGCCACAGCTATGCGCGCGCACACACAATACATAATGCACGCACACACACACACACACACACACATAATACATCTTGTACACATCCCATCCAAGCTGGACAGCTTCAGGACCAGGACAGCTGTCCTACCTAGACTTTAGGATGACACACCTCAGTGGCCATGTTGAGTCAGGTGGCTGAGCGGTGAGGGAGTCGGGCTAGTAATCCAAAGGTTCCCAGTTCGATTCCCGGTCATGCCAACTGACGTTGTGTCCTTGGGCAAGGCACTTCACCCTACTTGCCTCGGGGGAATGTCCCTGTACTTACTGTAAGTCGCTCTGGATAAGAGCGTCTGCTAAATGACTAAATGTAAATGTTGGAATATCTGTGTGCGTGTGTGTGAGAGAGAAGTCTCAGCAGATTGCTCCCCTAAGTACAGGGTTAGGGTTAGGGACTCTCTAACCGGTCCCCAGAGGAGAGGAGAGAGACGGTTCGAAAGGGGGGAGAGGAGAGAGACGGTTCGAAAGGGGGAGAGGAGAGAGACAGTTCGAAAGGGGGAGAGGAGAGAGACAGTTCGAAAGGGGGAGAGGAGAGAGTTTGAGTGCAGTGAGTGAGTGAGAGAGAGAAGTGGAGTAAAGATGGAGAGGAAGAGATGAGTAGAAGAGCTGACCTGGCCTGCAGTGCTCCTGACAGCGTCGCACGTCTGACTTTCTCTCAGCTTAGTGCTGGTAAAATGCCATGTCATCTCACACAGTTTGTTGAGGATTCTCTCCTCTCCAGATCTCCGTTGTGGCGAGGATGTTGCAGGCACCAAGCGCACCAGCTTTCACGGCCGACTCCATATTTAATGACAGCGCCATAACTTTGGAGGAAATGGTTATTAATTAAACAGCGGAGAGCAGGAGGAAGGAGAGGGGACAGAAAAACACAGAAAGCACTTTTGTGTGCGTGTGTGTGTGTGTGCGTGCGCGCATGTGTGTTGAAAGATGCTGTTGTGTTGGAACATACAAACCTCAGACTGGTTGTGTGATTTCTTGTGTGATTGCTTTCAGGGTACGATTGAGTGATCATTCTCCGATTATTCACTGTCATTCTTCTTAGGGCCCCAAGATTGACGGACAGCTCATACATAATGTAATTAGCATCCGCTAAGGTAAATTGAGGAGCACCGACAGCCGATTGGCCGGTGACTAGGGACAGTAATTTGTCACGGTTGACACGGCGACGATGATGGAGAGACAGAGAAGAAGTGTTCTACTGTCACCCTTCCTCAGAACAACAAGAAATGGAAGGAGATAAATAAAAAGAGCACAGAAAATGGCGAAGACCCAATATTAGATTTGACATTTTATCCATCCAGCAAACACTTGTATCCAAAGGGGCGTATAAATGTTGCACAACGGAATATCAAGGATCAGAAGAGCACAGCTTTAACTGTATTTCGGTGGTCTGAGTCAAGAGAACATTCTGTATCTTCCAGCCAAATCGACTAAAGACTCCCCACGCTTTTAAAAAGCCCTCAGAATAGCTGCCCGATCTACTTCTGATCAATCTGACCTGGAGTCAGCTGTGCCTCCTATTCAACGACACTTTTAAGATGTTTTCTTTAGGTAAAACGATCCTGGAACAGGCCCCTGTTCGCACCACGTCCACCTGACTAGTGTTCTGACTCACGACAAATAAATTATTCATAATGAGTGTTCTCGTTGAAAGGGGGCCGTGTGTTTGGATTGAAACGGGATGAATATTCGTGGTGTTAATGAGCGCGAGCAGAGCGGGCATACAACGTCTGTCTACTCCTCCAATAAACCCAGGGAAAGCTTTTGTTTGGCCCTTTGTCACTGACCATGTTTAAATGCAGACTATCTAAAGATCTGTTTGGACAAAATTCCCCCAACTGTGTAGATTTGGAAACACTAAAATATGTCTGCAAATCAGGAGCCATAACTTTGTTTTGTTGATTTTATGGAAGCTGGATTTGAAGCTTTTATTTAAGTTTGTGGGTTTTGAAAGCGATTGTTTCACACCGTCACACCGTGGCTCTCTGTGGAAGACTGGGAGGACTGGTGTGAGATTTAATTAAAGTATGGTGGGCGTAAGTGTGTGTGTGTTTGTGTGTGTGTGTGGGCGTAAGTGTGTGTGTGTGTGTGGGCGAAGTTTGTGTGTGTGTGAGAGAGAATTTATGATGGCTAAGTGTGTGAGATTGTAATTAATGGACAGCAGACTGGTGATAAATCTTTCCCACTCTGATTACTGTGACCGTGTCCAAACAGGACAAGGAGAGTAGAGAAACTGAGAAAGAAAAGAAGAGAGAGAGAGAGAGAGATGGTGAGATAGACAGACAGACAGAAGGGAGAGACGGGGAGAAATGGAGATCCGAAACGAGTTCTCTAGGAACAGTGGTGATACCACACCCAGCAGCGTGGGGTTGTAAGTGTTGACCGCTCTGAGATCCATCAGGGAGGTCGGACAAGTCCTCCCACCTCCACACAGGAGAGGAGAGAAAAATAGTAGAAGCTCAGTGCCTGGAGGAAAACACCTCTCTGTGGAGCCAGAGGGTCACAGTAACCCAGCTGGACTGTGATTTGAACAATGACGGCACAGTTGTCTTTCTGTTGTGTTTATTTTCACCCATGTCTGTGTGGTTGTTTTTAGTTTTACTGCCCCCCCCCCCCCCCCCACCCCCCCCCCCTCACACATGCGCACACACACACCCGAGGTCATTATGGTGCCAGTTTTTATGCAGGCGCCACTATTAACGTCACTGAACAAATTTGCATTCCAAAAGATGAATCAGGATTATACTGTGTAATCAGGGGAAAATCTATTTTCCCCCACTTCTCCAAGTTTGAGGTTCAGTAATGCCACTTGGCTTATCAGATCTGGAAACATAACTGGGTTAATTCTGTTATGTGCCGTAGAAAATTTAGATTTTCATCCAGAACACACTCTTTATGTCACTGAGCCGGGGAGGAGGAGGGGGGGGAGGAGGAGGAGGGGGAGGGGGGAGGAGGAGGAGGGGGGGAGGAGGAGGAGGGAGGAGGAGGAGGGGGGAGGGAGGAGGAGGGGGGAGGAGGGGGGGAGGAGGAGAGGGGAGGAGGAGAGGGGAGGAGGAGGGGGATTAGCCTGCGGTGGCCATTTTGGATCCTGTGTTGTTTTTGGGACCTTTTGTTATCTACTGTTTTACCTTCACGACCTTCCTCTTGGGGAAATGGCATCTAAACACACCCATATCATTCATCACGGCTGCAGCGGTATCGACACATGGTCGGGGAGCGTGTTTGCATCATATTTATAATCCTGGGTGCTTATTATATCCATGACAAATGGAGGCTACGCTTGTTAGCGAGGAACAGACTGGAAAGTGCGGGTTGGTAGAGTCACCTTCACGGAGCACCGAGTCTGACGTGATGAATCACCACCTCCGATCCACAGTGTGACTAAACATTATTTGTTCCAGCCTCCGAACAGCTTGTGCCTTTAAGCGGCTAACTATTTAGCCATGCTAATAGACTATATGCTAACGATTTAGCCACTCTAATATACAATATGGTAAAGATTTAGCCACGGTAATATACGATATGCTAACGATTTAGCCACGTTAATGTATGGCATGCTAACCAACGCCATGCTCACAATTTAGCTATTTTCATGGATTCTGTCCTTTCACGCCTTCTGAACATCTTTGTTGCCAGATCTCCACTAATGGTTTGGGCTAATGGACATGTGCCTTGCAGCGAAAGATAATCCCAACCGGATTGGCATTTCACCAGTGTTGTTGAGAAGGCATTCTCTGCCAGAGGCTACAAGGTTTCACACTAGACTGGGCAGAGAGGAATTAAGACTCTCTTCAGTTTAGTCCCCTGGGGGATGAGGATGAGGAGGAGGAGGAGGAGGGTGGTGGGGGAGGGGGGTGAGGAGGAGGAGGGGGGAGCTACTCTGAAGTACGAGGATAGCTGAGCTCCAGCACAATTTATCTCTTTGGAATGGACTCCCATCGTTATTCTCTCAACCGCTCTCTCACTCTGTCTTTCTCTCTCACTCTCTCTCTCTCACTCTCTCTCTCTACATATCTTCTCTCTCTGTGTATCTGTCTTTCTCCCCTCTCTCTTTCTCCCCATCTCTCTCTTCTCTTCCCTCCCTCCCTTTCTCCCTCCTCTCTTTGTATCAGTGGAACATCAAATACTTCCTTGACCTTGTAAAGTATCTCTAAAGTGACCCTCTATTACTGTAGTTGACACACACACACACACACGTTTCCCTGAGTGTGTGTGTGTGTGTGTGTGACTCTTCTAGCGGTGTGATGGAAAGCAGGGTTTCACAGGTTGGCATGATATGTTAGTCACTTGAATTGGAAGATGATTATTTTTTAAGTTAACAGGGTGATAAAAAATATAACCACTCTGTGGGCTTTAACTGTCTTTATTAACTAGTCTCTCTCTCCCTCTCTCTTTTTATTGCTCCCCCTCTCTCTCTATCCCCCCCTCCCCTCCCCTCTCTCCCTTCCCTCCCTCCCCTCTCTCCCTCCCCAGGTTATGCAGGTGGTGAAGGAACAGATTGTTCGAGCTCTCACTCTCAAGCCTAATTCCCTGGACCAGTTCAAGAGTCGTCTGCAGAACCTGAGTTACACGGAGATCCTGAAGATCCGCCAGTCAGAGAGGATGAACCAGGAGGACTTTCAGTCCCGTCCCATCCTGTACGTACCTGGTCTGACCTCTGCTGGTCTGACCTCTGCTGGTCTGACCTCTGCTGGTCTGACCTCTGCTGGTCAGGCTCTGTTTAATCACCGTAATTAACAGCTAAACTGATCATGCTTCAGCTTCGTAGAACTACAACCTCCATTCTCTCTCTCTCTCTCTCTCTCTCTCTCTCTCTCTCTCTCTTTGTCTCTCTCTCTCTGTCTCGATCTTTCTCTCTCTCGCCATTTAAAAACCTCATAAAATCGTGTTTCCGGCCGATGGTTTGTGTAAGTGATCCTTGGCATACGCTCGCTCATTAGCGGAGGAGAGAGATCATGCATCGACTACTTAGGGATGAAAGCCAAGGTAACGGAGAGCATTGTTTTGCTTTGATGGAGGAGGTGGCGCACTATTGAAAATCATTTGAAAATCAACTGTTTGGCCGTTTGGTCCTTTGGTCCTAACCCTAACAGATCCATACCCAGCAGAGGAGAGGGGGAACACCTGGGATTTGAACTGGAAGGGTCTAAAGTGGTGATCATTCAGGGGTGTTCCAGCCACCTGGGCTGAACTTTATCCCAGATGATTGTGCACAAGGCGATGGCAGGTCTAGCTGACATGCTGAACTATAAACACTTTCTCCATGGGAAAGATCTTGGTCTAACGAAACAGCACCTTTATAAGAATTTATTTCAGTTATACATTTATAATTGCAGAGAGAACATTATGCACAACTTTTGAACTCATCCAGACTTCATCTAACGTAATTGAAACGGGATTGAGAATGATTTATCATTCATTCTCTTACTCCATTTTGGTCTAATGGAATACACTCTGATCTCTGACGAAGCCGACCAACCAGTCTCTGTTTTCCGTTTTCTGTTTCAATCTCACCTCACACTTTTCCGACCTTTTCCCCTCTCCTGTGTATCCTGTAGACGTATTTGATACCTTCCGGTGGATTCTCTAACCTCTTCACAGCGTTCAGTTTCAGCAGTTAACTCAATTTTCCCCAATTTTGGACAGTTAGAAACATTAAGGCTGCTAGATCGGACTGGTATAACTTTCTTGTCCACTCAGAGGAAGACATGCTTAAGGAGTCAGGTGGCTGAGCGGTTAGGGAGTCGGGCTAGTAATCTGAAGGTTGCCAGTTCGATTCCCGGCCATGCAAAATGATGTTGTGTCCTTCGGCAAGGCACTTCACCCTACTTGCCTCGGGGGGAATGTCCCTGTACTTACTGTAAGTCGCTCTGGATAAGAGTGTCTGCTAAATGACTAAATGTAATGTAAACCCATGGAAACTAAACCCATGGAAACTACCATCATTGAGTTCCCT
>NC_090067.1:13319802-13368203 GCF_038355195.1 Osmerus mordax
CTTTAGAATCTCTCACACCTACAGCTGGCAGTTACACCCCTCCTGGAGGGTGGAAGTATTAGTCAGTCTGCCTGCCAGTCAGTCTGCCTGCTTGCCTGCCAGTCAGTCTGCCTACCTGCTTGCCTGCCAGTCAGTCTGCCTGCTTGCCTGCCAGTCAGTTGTTTATACTTTGTGTTCCTGCTCCTGTCCTCACATATGCTGCAGACTGTTAATATAAGCGTGTCAATGATTTTCCAAAACCTGACACTGAATATTTCTGTTTCCTAGTGACACTGCTTACACCATCCTGTACACATTCACACTCTGCCAGGAGAGATGAGGACACTACCTTGCAAACGCATACAGTATATACACACCTACCCGCCCACACACACATACACACACCAACCCACATACACTCTTATACACACCTGCATATACATACACACACACACACCCACACTCCCTCGTCCTTCTCTTGAGCACCATACCAACCCCACATTACCGGCTGTAGAAGACATTCTGTAGCAATATTGAGCTTTTGTTTTGGTATTTCCTTTCTCAGTAAGCTGGTGTCATTCTCGTGCTCTGTCAGTGATGCAGCCTCCTGGCCAGTATTATCCAGAGAATGTGAGTGTTTTAGTACAAAAGGGAAGTCCTTAGAGTAACCTTTTTTGTCATTGTATCTGGATTATACAGCCACAAATTTGAAGTCTACTGTAAATTTAATTTAAAAAGAAGCGATCAGGTGTTGTTTCCAGGACGACTGATTTGAGCCTCCGTATTAAGAACCTTCTGATGCTCCTGTAGGTCTCCCCAGCCCCTCAAACTGCTGTTTACAATAAAGATTAAAAAAATAAAATGTCAAGTTTTTGTATTAAGTACAGAGGGAGATGGTGTGAGGAAGAATGAGAGAATGTGTGTTTGTGTGTGTGTGTGGGGGGGAGAGAGGTGGGGGAGAGAGAGGTGGAGAGAGAGAGGTGGGAGAGAGAGAGGTGGGGGAGAGAGAGGTGGGGGGGAGAGAGGTGGAGAGAGAGAGAGGTGGAGAGAGAGAGGTGAGGAGAGAGAGAGAGGTGGAGAGAGAGAGGTGGAGAGCTGTTAGCTGAGAAGCTTGTTTTACTTTCAGATTTTCCCATTTCATGCCTGACTGTGTTGCGAGTCTTTATTTCCCTGAACAGAGGTGATGCCAAACTAAACCCAGCTCCACACACTGTGAAAGTAAGAAGTTGTCGGAAAAATTGTGAATTAAAGTACTGATACCAGAACTTCCCAACTCTGCAACATCACAATGTAATAACAACATTGAGTTGTATTAACAGAATAATAAGTGTAACAATAGTGTAATAACAAGTGTAATCACAACATAACAGTGTAGTGAGTGTAACAGTGCAAACCTGGGGTGTTTCACCTTGGCTGTCTGGCGAGGCTCCTCGTCTCTCTCTTCACATCTTGATGGCTGTGATGTCACAGGTTCAAAGGGTCATGTCCCGCCAGGAAGTCAGACGATTTTATCTTCCTGTCATGAAGAGAAAAGCTAAAATAGTCCCTCGTCTGGCAGCTCCAGTCATTCTTCGCTCCCTCCCTCCCTCTCTTTCTCCCCCTCTCCCTCCCTCTCTCTTTCCTTCCCTCTCTCTCTCTCCCCCTCTCCCTCCCTCTCTCTCTCCCTCCATCTCTCTCCCCTCTATCTATCTCCCTCCCTCTCTCCCTCTCTCTTATTATCCCTCTCCTTCACTGTCAGACACATGGTGTATCTTGATGTCTTTCATCTAATCCAGAGAGCGTATCTCTCTCTCTCTCCATCTCTCTCTCCTCTCTCTCTCTCTCTCTCTCTCTCTCTCTCTCTCTCTCTCTCTCTCTCTCTCTCTCTCTCTCTCTCTCTCCTGTCAGTCATGTTGTGAGGCATTTGCTTCAAGTCAGTTTGTATTACTCAGAAAGCTAACTCTCCGAGTGTTGCTTGTTGTTGATGCTATGAAATCGACCAGCGCTTTCATCCCACACAGAAACCGGGTAGGGAGAGAACAGACAGACAACGTCGCCTGAGACTATCCTTTTTTTGGATCAAATGGGTTTTGACGTCTCGCTGCACTTTCATCTGACAGAATTGTGTTCCATCATGAAGAACGGAGCCGGAGTAGTACTCATGGCAACAGTGGCAGCAAGTTCTAGAACAACACAACATGGAACAAACTAGCTTGGCAAGTGTGCGAATTATACAATGACAATCGGGGGGGTCGAACCCCCGACTTGTTGTTTTTACCTCTTTTGGAGGGGTCCAAGTCTTAATTAGGGGGGTCACTCAGACACTCCCCCCGTAATCCACACTCTGCAGTCCCGGTGTTGTGCCCCCAAATTCCGCTGCCGCTAGGTGGCAGCGTCATTATTTCTCTCAGTGTCTCATCCAGCACCAGGTCTAAGATCTGTCGCAGTTTAGTAAGAAACCAGTCATGTATACAAACCGCTGTGCCGAGCACTGACAGTTGCCGCAGAGGCGAAAGCCGCAGAAATGGGAAAAAGAGACAATAGAGTGGTAGGTGATAGTTCCAAAATGTGTAACATGCCACACACATATTTGATTTATTTCGATATCATACAATTCAGCGCGGAGACAGATTATGTCTTGTTAGCATGCTAGCTTGTTGGAACGACTACGAGTAGGCCTCATTTGCTTTATCGCCAGCTAGCTAGTTAGCAGTGGTAGCGGAATTATTTATAGAGATTGTATTTTGAAGAAATAAGTTCGGTCTATCTACAGTGTTTTGATAAATTCACAGAGTACAATCATGTATATTTTACGATATTCACAATTTACCTACCAATTTCACCAGATGGGCGCGTTTAGTAAAAAAGTGCTAGGCCACATAGCGCAGCTAGAGCTAGCAACTAGCGTAGCAAGCCACCTCCTCTCAGATAGTGCTAGAGCTAATAAACAACGCGGAATACTGCTGAAACGCTGAACGTAATCTAAACATTAACAAAACAATAGTAACTTAACGCGAGAATATATATTGAACATTCAGACACATGTATAAGTCTTTTTATTCCTTATTGACAATTATTTTACTTCTCTTTCCAGTTACGTTTTACGTCGAAGATAATATCTGCCAACCGTGCATTTTCTTTCAGGCGTATGTCAACCCTATCGCGGCATCACGATCTAGGGGACCGGCTTCCAACGCAGGGCCAACTATTCAGGATTACCTGAGCCGACCACGGCCGACATGGTAAGATGATGATGGCGAAGTAACTGTGCTCTAGACAGAAAATAAATCGGTTATTACGAGGAAGTAACTTTTGCATGACAAGTAATTTCTTTTATCGCTGTTTAGTTATTGTCACAAAACAGAAGTCACAAACTAAAACAATTGTCCTTGCATGCCCTTTTTTTTGCTGCTGTCCCTTAATGAGGAAGTGTAATAGGTAACTGTGTGTGTGTGTGTGTGTGTGTGTGCGCATGTGTGCAGGGAGGAGGTGAAGGAGCAACTGGAGAAGAAGAAGAAAGGATCCAAAGCGCTGGCTGAGTTTGAGGACCAGATGCACGGGGTAAGTTCTGACCACCCAACCCAGGGGTCTCCGCCCCGCACCTGCAGGGCCGCCCCTGGAGGGGGACCCCTGGGGTTTTTTTCTCCAACCACACTTATAACTGACCTGCTTCAACACTTGTTACCTGATCAACCAGCTGATTATTATAATAGATTGTGCTACCTACAAGGCAGGTAGCTCTCCAGGAACAGGGTTGGTGACCCCTGATGAACCCCACAGCAGTCTACACTCACCCTGCAATGTACATGAAACAGCAGCCAAAAAAACTTCTCAGACACTGAACTGCATTTCTTTTGTTGATCCTTTGCAGAAATGGAAGAAAGAGCTGGAGAAGAACAGAGAGAAGATCCTGGGCGGGCTGGAGAAGAAAGAGAAGAAGGAGAGGGAGAAGAAGGAGAAGGAGAAGAAAGAGGTACCTGGACGACGGCGCTCGAGTTGCTGTTCCCCCCCCCCCCCCCCCGTTTGAACCACTCACACAGATTTCTTCTTGTTTGGCTCGCAGAAGGAGAAGGAGAAAAAGAAAGAGTTGAAGGAGAAGGAGAAAGAGCTGAAGGAGAAGGAGAAAGAGCTGAAGGAGAAGGAGAAAGAGCTGAAGGAGAAGGAGAAGGAGATGAAGAAGAAAGCCAATAGGGTGAGGAAAGCCCTCCAGTGTTCTTAAAGATAATAACGTCTTAGTCTTGCCGAGTTTTTACACCCAAAAAATAATATACTGTAATAACAAAGCACTGAAGCATTGCTGTCTGGTCCTGACCTCAAATCTAATGAGCTCTGCTTTTATTGTGTTTGGTCAAGCATTCTTCATCCTCCTCCTCTTCATCAAGTTCTGATTCCTCCAGCAGCTCTTCATCAGATGCTGAAGACGAGGTACCCATCTCCTCTTCCAGCAAGCCGGGGGTCTTGATTTTCCAGAAAGTTTTTTTTCTTTCCCTGAGTGAGCGAGAGACAGTTGGCTGACTCTTGTCGTTTCCTCCCCCTAGAATGGGAAGCGGAGCTCTAAAAAGAGACGGAAGGGAAAGCGTGGGGACAGGAAGGAGAGGAGGACATCGGATGGTTCCACGGGGGAGTCAGACACCGAGACCAAGGTGAGGAGAACCAGAGTCTGACAGCGCAGCGCATTACGTCTGCAAGCGCATCACGCCTGCAACTGATGGTGTTGTCTGTGTACAAGCATTGTTCATTGTTCAAGTCATTTTTATTTATTTATCATTTAGTACTAAATACACAGCCTGGTTTGGAGAGTTTGCTGCCGCTCTTTATGCTGATGTGTTCCTCTCCTCCCCCTCTTTTTAATAACTCATTCCTGTTTTGATTACGAAATCTCAGTTCGTGATATTATCGTTTCTCCCCAAGACGGCTCCGTTACCCCTCGAGGAGGGAGAACCAGAGCAGGTAAGTGTCCCTGTCTTCTCACACTCTCACACTCTCTCTCTCTCACTCTCTCACTCTCACACATCATTTTGTCTTGAACTCATCATAACTATTCCTTCCATTGACCTGGCACTTTAAGAGCAATTGGGTATTATACGATACTTCTTCAGTACCTTCAGCCTTGAGGGTTTAGGTTGGTTGAGGGGCAGTTCTATGGGCATATGTGAAGCCCTCTGTGACATGCTTGCGTGTAAAAAGGGCTATACAAATAAATTTGATTTGATTTGATTCAGCCTCATTGTTAGCTGGGTCTCCACCACATTCACCTTCCCTAGGAGATGAGCTAAAACAGAAGTGCAGGAGTAGTAATAGTTCTCACAGTATTTCGGTGGTCAGTCCAAAAACGTCCGGTAACATTTCTGTAGTGTTTTCGGAAAGGGGAAAGCTCAATGGTTGCAGGTTCAAATTCCCCCCTGTACCCCCAGGATGAGCAGAGCCCGGGGAGTAAGCTGAAGTCAGAGCCCAGCCTTAAAGACCCGTCTTCACCCGGCTCGTCTCCGGAGACGGAGCGAGAGGAAGGGGTGAGTTCAGCGGCTCGTTCTCTCCACACCTTTGTCTTGCTTTGTCATTCTGCATCCTAACAGTGTGACGTTCACTTCCCCTAAACCAGTTGGTTTGCCTTTTTTATTGATTTGATGTATAACTTAAAGTGTATATAACCAAACTTCTGGTTACGGTTCCTCTTAAAATGCAGTGCCATGTGATAGTATAATAGAGGTTTTGAAATCAGTATCATTGTGAAAGAATGTGAAGTCATGACACAATGGGAATGAACATCCACTGATTTCTCGCAGGGGGATTCCAAGAAGAGAAAGAGAAGTAGTGAGGAGAAGGACCGAGCCACAGTAAGCCTGAACACATCCTGTTTTACCAGAACACATCCTGTTTTACCTGCAGCAGATCTCCAGCGCTGCCCACTTAATCTCTGCCCACTTAACATTATAGCTGGCTCACACTGTCAGGTTACTCTGAGTTTGTTATTCTCAGTTTAGGTCATTCTCCGTTGTTGGGTGAATTATTCAGAATTATAGAAATAATCATAAATAATATATATAAAGTATAGTAGCTTATGTAAGTTAGCACGTGCAGCATTTATTAAATATTTTGATTATTTATTATAGCTCTAGATATTCTGCAAGAGATTGCGAAGAAGAGCAGGGCTCAATAACTGTGCTCATTACAAATGGCAAATAAACTTGAAACTTCTTTAGGACAAATCAAAGAAGAAAAGGAAAAAGAAACACAAGAAACAAGGGAAGAAGAAAAAGAAGAAGACGGCAGCGTCGGACTCTGAGTCTGACTAGCCACGCCACGCCCCTCTCTCTTCAGCCCAGCTCTGAGTCTGACTAGCCACGCCACGCCCCTCTCTCTTCAGCCCAGCTCTGAGTCTGACTAGCCACGCCACGCCCCTCTCTCTTCAGCCCAGCAGCTCAGAGCCTTCTACTACCAGAACCCAACCCCCCCAAGGGGTACCGTGACCCCCCACCCTGCCTCCCTCTGACGGGGGAAGCCAAGGAACTGACCTCTGGCCTCTGGTGGGGGAGATGGTGATGGGGAGAGGGGAGGGGAGGAGAGGAGAGGGGGCAACAGGGGTTGGAAGAGGGAGCAATTAGGGAGCTTCCAACCGATAAAACTTAAATTGAGTCTTTTATTTTTTTCTCTTTTTCTTTTATCAATCCAAATACAGGTCAGTGAAATATAGTTATTTAGATCTGAAACTATTTGGACAGGTAGAAGTAATATTCACCTAGCTTTACGAGGCAGGTCAGATCGCTGCATGTTAACCCTTACAGCTGTCTCTGATCTAGAAAAGAGGAAGATTTTATCTGGCTGAGGAGAATTCTGACATACTGTGGATGAGGAAACGTCCATTGTGAACGGGCCTGTTTCAGACACCTTGCTGGCCCTCTTATCGAGCCGTCACCTCTTTTTACATCCGAAGGTCTTTGTGTTCCTTAGTCTGACTGGACGGTGAGGTCATTTCTCATGACTTTGTCTGCTCGTGTCGTCTTGCACATGTGAACCTGACCAGTGCTTTCTCGCCAGCCTCATATTGAAGTTGGGATGGTGATATGGAAAGTGCGAGCCTGTACGGTTACGTAAACACAAGGAATAACAGTCCAGTTCCTTCAGAATATATGAATCTTATACAACAGGGAATGACAATGTACACATGAATGGAATTTCATTAATAAAGTGTTTGTGTTTTAGCTTGGCATCTGTAGTTTTATTTATTTTAATTTTAAAAATCATTTTAATAAATAATTAGGGTGGGATTTCCAAATGAGTTAAAATCTAATTTTTCATTAGGACAGGGGAATTTATTTTAGACAAAGTACATAATCCAGTATAAGACTCCATTGCCAGTCTTTCGAATTAGCCTCATGGCAGTAGAGATATATTGGGTGTCATAAATTTGTACAAACTTGATGAAGAAAACCAGATCTATAATCTCGAGGCCTGTGTATTCCCACGGAGCTTTGTACAGACGGGGTCACTGAGCTGTTATGGAACTTGAGGGAGAGGTAAAGCAGTTGGTTATCTTTATTTAGGGCAAGTTACTCATTGATGCCCCAAGTTTCCTATAAAGGCTCCTATCAATTGTGGAAAACCTGTAGCGGATGTAATAATGGATTATTGGCCATTGTTCTCGACACGGCCTTCTAGTAAAAAAACGGGTTCTCTTCCATTTTCTGTTGTTTGTGACCCTGGTCTAAAAGACCCCTATAGAACCAGAGCAGTTTGTTTCTCTGTGGAATGACACATCAAAAAAAGAGTCATATACCGCTGGCCAAAAGTCTATAAAGCCTGTTCATGTTGATATAAATCCTTTAGATGTTTGGTGTTAAGATGTCATGTGATAACTTTATAACTCTTAATTTAGATTCTCATAATGATTACCAGATCATCAGTCTTATAATAAATGTTCTGATGAATATCATAGTAAGAGGGCTGTATGTTTGTGTAGCACCTTGACCTAGAGAAAAGACGTCACTTGGTTCTCTCCTCTTGATAGCAGTGGGAGGTGCTGGCCTGGTGTATTAATACTGCTGTTTGGCAGCCAGACGATACTGTAGTGTGTTTAAGGCACATGACAGGAAGCTTCTGATTCAGTTCACTACCCGAGACGGCGGTGGAGACAATCACAAGGTAAGTGGGGAAAACCTACAAAACCAATCGCCTCTAAAATGAACAATGTCGTTTTTTGGGGGGTTTATAGGCTTTGATTCTAGGTTTGAGTTTTGATTTAGATTTGAAACTCGCCACTTCCAGTAGGCCTACTGCTTTGCATACTTACCCTGACGCCAAATTAAGACACCTTCGATGGTTTACAAAAACGTTACTCGCTTCCTGTTATACAAAATAACACAGATCCTTGCCACCTCTAGGAAGCAGTAAGAACTGAACCTGTTGTTTTCTCTCCTCTGCAGATGTTGTGGAGTGCTGCTGTGGTCTTCCTGCTGGTAGAGTCAGCATCCTGTCTCAAGTGTCCTGATGGGAAAGTGTGCTCTAACCTCCAGACCTGCTGTTTCACTCAGAAAGGCTACGTCTGTTGCCCAGTCCCTAACGTAGGTGACCTTGTTTACGGCAGGGGAGAAGGGAGTTTCAGTTTCTCCTGTAATTCATCTGTCAGAAGCTTTAGCAGGGTGTGGTGGGCTCGGTGGTTAGAGCCGAGCATTTCCTCTCAGATAAAGTGGTCACAGGTTCAAATCCCCTTCGTACACTTTGGAGATGAAGGCATCTGGAAAGGGATACTGTTTATGTTTGACAACTCTTGAGCATATCACTGTGTGTTTGAGTGGGGTGTCAGGTGGCTGAGTGGTGAGGGAAGCGGGCTAGTAATCTGAAGGTTGCCAGTTCGATTCCCGGCCGTGCAAAATGACGTGTCCTTGGGCAAGGCACTTCACCCTACTTGCCTCAGGGGGAATGTCCCTGTACTTACTGTAAATCGCTCTGGATAAGAACGTCTGCTAAATGACGTAATGTAAATGTGTTTGTGTCTGACTAGCCTCTGTGTATCACCAGGCTGTCTGCTGCGCTGACCTAACCCACTGCTGTCCCCATGGTTACCGCTGTAACACAGCAACCAAGCAGTGCGTGCGTGACGGCCTGCCATGGGACAACCTTCCCCTGCTGGAGAAGGTGGCCGCGGAGCCCCCTTCCTCGCCCGCACTCCCCCTGGTGGAAGCCCAGGAGCCGGGCAGTGCCCCTGCCCAGAGCCAGGGTGTGGAGGACGAGAGCGTGGTCCACTGCGACAGCCTACATTACTGTCCCAGCGGGACCACCTGTTGCAGACACCCCACCGGGCTGTGGTTCTGCTGCCCCTACTCCCCTGTGAGTGGGCGGATGCCTTCGTGTTGACCGATACGTCCTTGTTTGTGTTTTAGTAGTCAGTGAAGCTTGTGTCCACAGGGCGTGCAGCTCGTGTCCACAGGGCACTCACACATTTTGTTTTAACAGCTCTGTTACATGGATCTCTCTCAACTGGGTACATAAAAATCCCGAAATTGATCTTATGAATTTGTGTGGGAAAACAACTAGCCTATGGGAAATGCAGAATGTGCTTGGTGGTTAGGGCGTTTGATTGAAAATCAAGAGGTTACAGGTTCAAGTCCACCCCTGTGTTGCTTTGGGTAAAAGCATCTGCTAAATGACGACATTATTATTCACAGACACAACTTGTCAGATGATAAATTGTGTTTTGGATCGTCAGGGGAGATGTTGCCTGGATGGGTACCACTGCTGTCACTATGGCTACGACTGTGATCCCACCTACACTAAGTGTATCAGGCGGGGCCTGAGGTACCCTGACCCGCCGACCCTGCCCTCCGCCTCTACCCCTGCCACCCGCAGACTCGCCCTGCCCGAAGGCCCGGCCCTTGCAGAGGAGGTAGGCCCCCTAAGAGAGAGAGAGAGTTTGTGTGTGTGTGTGACACAGATAGAGAGAGATCATCTTGAAATGCACTACTTGAAATGAAGTCCATTGACAGGAAGATGAAGAAAGAAAAAAATAAAATCGTTTTTTTGTTGTTTTTTTAACCAAACCACAGCATGTAAGCCAGTGTGTTTTTTTCTGTTGGCAGGTCACGCTCACAGCTCTCGTACCGGCCAGCAACACCAACGGCCCTCAAGCGGGAGTCATTCGATGTGATTCTAGATTCTACTGCCCCTCTGGAACATCGTGCTGCCGTTTACCGTCTGGCGGGTGGGGCTGTTGCCAGTACCCCCTGGTAAATATAGGCAACCATTAGAACCGGCCGGACATAACGGCGTCGGTTTGTTTTCAAATTGTGGATGGGACAGCTTTTTTGTAAATAACTGAGGATGCGGCCGTTAACATTCCATAAAAGCGTCAGCTGATCAATGAAAGTCTAAATTATAAAACGTCTGCCATAGTTTCATTTGAGTAGGCTAACTAATGATGATGCAGGTCGAGTAAGTAAATTGCCAGCAGTGGGGTCAATCTTTGTGAAATATCCTATATGTCAAATTTAACGTAGCCTACAGTAGCGTAGAATTCAATCAGCACCACAAGGATGGGATGAATTAGGTCTATATACAGACAATATATTTCTAATGTAAAATCTCTCACTTTTAGGGCCAGTGCTGTGGAGATGGTCTGCACTGTTGTGAATATGGATACACTTGTGACCCAAACTCCACAAATTGCAGGAAATGGTACTCTCAGGTTCCCGCGGCTCGCAAGGAGGATGCAAAACAAGACTAACATATTTCCATAAACTTTTTTTCTAATCAATTTTATAATGCAATCAATTCGCAACTCTATATCCTACGTACTGTAAAGTATCGAGAACAGAGGTACTCAAGACAACTGTAATAGTATGAATTTCTGGTCAATAAATTTCAATAGCAAATGCATCTCTTTTTTACATTTTACAACCGTCTGTCAAGCATGTGGTATGCAGTTACTATGGTAACGCTGTTTCAACATCTTTAGTTTAGTGGTGGCTAGTTTTGTATTTAACCAATGCTAGCTGGCTGTTTAGCCACCAATCTTTCGATTTAAAATGTCTGAAATGTCTGCCATGAATAGGAAGCTGATAAAAAATCTAGCTGAAACTTTGTCTAAACAAGTGAAACACTGTAAGTATCGTTTTTTTCTTTCTTCAGTTGACTTTAGCATATCTAGCTAGTTGTTACGCTACAGTAGGCTACGACTATGCCAGCGTTGCCATGACGCTAGCACAAGATAGCTATCAGTCGAACTATTTGTTACTTGCATATTATGCGAACGTTTTCTTAAGGTCACCTAAATTCCAATGCAAAGTAACTCCATCAGCAATATGCACATCATATGAACAAGTTTGATTCGCTGCAGTCAACAAATCGGAGGCAGAGTGTCTGATCCGACTCTTCAACGGGCTCCTGGGCGATCAGAGTGACAAGAGGGTGGGGAATGGCTTGGACAGAGGAAAGTTCCGAAACATCCTTCACAACACCTTTGGAATGACGGATGATATGATCATGGATAGAGGTATGTCTGGAGCTGAACTCGGGATAAGAGGAGAGAGAATGTGGCGGCGATTTAACAGCACTAATTCCCTTTTAGTCTTCCGTGCCTTCGATAAAGACAACGACAGTTACGTGGGAGTGAAAGAGTGGATAGAGGGCCTCTCCGTCTTCCTACGAGGGACACTGGATGAAAAAATCAAGTGTAATTCCGATTCGATTACATTCGGTTGTTTTTGCTGTGTCCTACCTCGATGTAACGTTTCTCTTTCACTCGCCACGTAAGACTGCTTCGAAGTGTACGACCTGAACGGAGACGGATACATCTCCAGAGAGGAGATGTTCCATATGCTAAAGAACAGCCTGATTCGACAGCCGACGGAGGAAGACCCGGATGAGGGCATTAAAGACCTGGTGGAGATCACTCTCAAGAAGATGGTGAGGGGAACATGTACCATCACAGTTTTGTTCTAACTGTTCAAAGAAGTTCGATTGCGGCTCGGGCCATTTCCGCATGGCTTCCCCTCTCTCTCTCTCCCCCATACATTTCCTGTCTAACAGTCTCTGTCCAATAAATCCATAAAAAATGCCTAAAAAAACATAGGCATTACAAAGTACAAAACATAACAAAGTATCCATTCTCAGGACCACGACCACGACAGCAGGCTGTCGTACTCAGACTTTGAGAAGGCCGTGAGGGAGGAGAATCTGCTTCTAGAAGCCTTCGGAACCTGCCTGCCAGATGCCAAGGTGTGTCTGTCTGCACTGTGGAGACCAGGAGGAACAGGATAGCTTATCTGATAGGGTGCCATGTATCTGTTTATACCATCTACAATACTTTGTTGTTGTTTGTTGGTCTTTGTTTCAGAGCATCATGGCTTTCGAGCAACATGCTTTTCAGGAACCACTGGAGTGATGTGCCCAGGACTTTCATCATTCACTATGCACACTGTTATTATCTATATATATTTTTAATTCATGAAATTTGCTGCTCATTATGAGTAAAGTGTATAAATAAAACATGTTAAATTTTAACACATTGTATGTGTTTCCTTGAACTTCTCTTGGTCATCTTCTACAGTTAAATTCTCCTCCGTGGCTTCAATTTGGTCTTCTTTTCTGTCGGTTTGACATCAGGAACAGATGTGACCTAAGAAAAATCAAAGTATTTAGTCTACCAATATTGTCTGTCATATAAACATCATATGATACAATTGTGAAGCGTCTCTTTTAACAAGGGAACTACAATCTAAGTATAGGTGTGGTTGCAGCACAATTCTTTAGCATATGACAGATCAAGAGATCACAGGTTTGAATCCCCCCTCCCTATACTGTACATTACTTTGGTAGCAAAGCATCTGCTAAATACATGACACACTGCCACCTTTTCCATCGCACTCCTAATCAAGTCGACTGTCTTGTTCAAAGACTTGTCCTCCATGTCCATCTTGGGTGGTTCCGGTAGTTTTGGCCCGATGATAATGTCTTCCTTTCCCACAATCCCCAACAGCGCACCCTCTCCAAGATCACCCGCTTTGCGTTTCCTGTTTTCCAGCTGTGTAGTCCTGGGAACGAACCTGATAGCTGGACGTGGATCGTTAGTCGGCCTGCGAACAGCCTCTCTGCTCCTGTCACCAGAGGAGCTGGAAGAGGAGCTGGAAGGGGGTTGTAGGTGCTGCTGTTCTGAGTCGATAGCATTGTGCAGCGTCCCCATCCTGTCCTCAGTTGGTCCAGTCCAGGGCTGGTTTCCCTGGGTTGGTACAGTCCAGGGCTGGTTTCCCTGGGTTGGTACAGTCCAGGGCTGGCTTCCCTGCGGCCCGGAGGCCAGCCAGGGGGGGGTGTTCCGGGAACAAGACCTCTCTCTAGGGGGCAAGGGGAGCAGAGGGAACCCACAGTACTGGCTGGTGTTGGATCTCTCTCCCTGCTGAGGACCACTAGAAAACCTCTGCTCGTGTCTGGGGATTTTCTGTGAGGTATGAGGCATGTGTGAGGTATCAGGTGTGTGTGAGGGTGGGGTCTTCTCACTCTCCTCTTCTTTCTGTTCCCTTTCTTTCGCTGAGGGGAGAGAGACACAGGCAATTCAGTACATCCGATGGCAGGTGTACTTCGAATTGTCATTGAAATGTTGTTATGGGTGTAACATGCTAGTGTACAGAGCTATCCGAACTGCATTATGCACTGTAGGCTATCAAATCGTATTTGTATAGCTCGTCTCACAAGCAGCGTCACAAAGGGCTTCGCAGATAACCACAGATCAACACCTGGCCTGTAACTGTCTAAACGCCTTAGGAAGACAAAGGAAAAACCTAACAAGAAAACTCAAGAAAGAACACACTCTACCTTTCATCTGTGCCGTTCTGGCCACGTATCTCCTCCTGTCTTGAAGCTTCTGTCTGGTGTCCTCAACTGCCTCATACTCGGGGGCGTAGCACACGTGTAGTATCCCTCCAAAGAAGCTCTTCTCGTCCATGTTCCGCTTGGCGGCCCTGAGACAAAAACAGGCATTACTACCCCTGACTGGACAAGGTTGAGTTTACAGAATCTTTGCTTCGCCAGAGATGTGCTTAAATGCACAACTCACAAAAACAGCACTCAGTCCTATGTTCGATAAGATACAGATGTACACCATTAGCGGAGCTAGTCCTGACCTAGCACTCGTGAGTTTCTGGAACTTGATGAGGTAGACCTCCGTGAATTCCTCTGCAGGGTACTCATCCAGCGGCCTGTACTCCTCCACAACCCCGTATAGAGCACACAGCTGTACCAGTTCCGTCATAACTCCAATGGCTGGGACTCCTTGTACCATAAGGAAACGGGACTCCAAGTTGATCGTGTACACCTAGGGAGGTAATGTTGTAGCTGCAACGCTCATACCAGGCAATATATCCTTAATTTTTGCAACGATAAATCAGATTATTGAATCATTCTTACCTTTACTGCTTTGGGTCTCCTTCCTTCCCTGTACTTCGGCCGAGATATGCAAATCTTTTGCTGCTCGTGGTGTTTGTAAACCTCAGGAGTACTCCAGCTCGAACTGTTGACAGACGCCGCCATTTTTACGTTAACATTACTAACACATTACTTCCTGCGATGAGCTTCAAAATAAAAGCACCAAGGAAAGGAAGGAAAATTGTACACTGTATGTTTCGACTCTTACTTTGAAGGTTTGCCTTAAGATCAACAAGTAAGGCGGATGTACTTAGGCAAAAGTAATAGATTCTCCGTTGTTCTTTGGTTGTTCCTAGCGCACAGTGCAAAGCTTTCTGCAAATCAGCTACTAATGTCTTTCTGTCACAGCAATGAGCGATTTGAAGGGGGTGCAAGTGTTATCTAGCTACCTTCATGCCCCTGATAGCTGATATTAGTGCATTTGTTCAAAATTGCACACATTAGCAGCTATGCTAGGTAGTTATGGCATTCAACCTGTCACGGTGTTTTTTAACAACTCCAAAAACTGCTTTCTTCACCTGCCCAACAACTTGTCTGCGCAGCTTTCTCTGCATGAGGTAACCATCGAGTTAACTAACTTGCTAGCTTATGATATCTGTCCGACTATCTGACTGTTTCATTAGAACAATATGTTAAGTTGGTGAAAGTTATCTTAAAGTAGGGACCTTTCAGACTGTAAACATCGTCAACAGCTTCATTTGGGGGATGGGTATAGTTCTAATAGGCTAGCGCAATTGACTGCAGTTCAAGAGGTCCTAGGTTCAAAGTTACGTCGCTTTGGATAAAATGGTCTGCTAAACGTTCTAAATGTTTTTTCGTAGAACCAGGCAGTGGAGCTCTCTTGGGACCATGGCGTGCCTGTGTTTCTCAGCTGGACGCGCGGCAGAAGTTCCTCAACCCTGGATGACCATAAAGTAGAACTGAACAGACAGTTGGGGGAGAGGCTTGGACTCAGAGACGGAGAGCATGTAAGATGCATCCCACTATTTTGGACGTTGTGTTTATATGGTCTTAGTAGATGGTGTGAAATCGGATTTTTATACAAACGCTTTTGATCTAAACAAATGTTCTACCGTTGTTGTGTTAAGGGATTTCTGCGGCCGTGTCAGCAGGTGTTGTCGGTACAGCAGGTGTTTGTGGAACCGCTGTCGGCCGATGACTGGGAGATCCTGGTGAGTAGCTGACCGGTTTTTGAACACGACTTCACAAATGGTTTTCTCGTGGTTGTGATCTCACGAATCCAGCTATCTTGCGAGGTTAACCTGGTGTGGGATGGGGGTTTATAAACCAGCAAAGTTAACCTGGTCCTCTCACTGTTACCTTGCTCATCCAGACAGGCTTCTGCCCTCACATCCCAGTTCATTTCACTTTAAAATGTAACCTCTCAGTCAGACTGTCTCCACCCTCCAACCTGGCACGTGTTTGCAGCCAGGTAATGAACTCTGTTGTGGTCGTCAGGAGCTCCACAGCGCGGCGCTGGAGCAGCAACTGCTGGACCAGATCAGGGTGGTGAGTCAGGGCTCAGTGTTCCCTGTCTGGGTGGACCAGCGCACCCTCGTCTACATCAGGATAGGTCGGTACTTTCCCTCAAGTTTCCTCAACTTTTCCAGAGTTATTTAAACATGTTTAATCGTACATTTAAAGAATGTTTTGTGGTGAGCGAAAGGGCACGCTACCCCAAGAGGAAAAAGAGTATACTTAAATCGAATTTAAATGTATTAAATGAGAGCCTTAAACATAATAGTTTTCTTTTTGTACACAGTTGGAAGTGTATTTAAATGTACTGTTTTGTATATTTACATACTTACAGACAACTTTAATATATACATACAGTATGTGTGTTTGTACTTAAGTATGCTTTAAGTATAATATTTTTCACTTGGGTAACTGCCATCTTGTGTCCTGTGCAGGATCTCTCTCTCCTACTGTCCCGTACGGTCGCCTGGAGCAGTTCACTGAACTGGTCGTCTCTCCCAAGCTCCGCACAGGAAGTGCACATCTCCCCAGCCACCCCTTCACCTCTTCCTCAGCCAATCAGAGCCAGTCCAGTTCTGACTCACCCAATCAGAACGGGTCCAGTTCTTCCCCAGCCAACCAGAACCAGTCCTTCCACAGGCAGCCGACCTATGACCTTCCCCCATCCCCCAGCTCCAGTCTGGGGCGCAGCGCTCCAGAGACCGACCCAGCCACGGAGCAACCCAGCCTGGCTCCACAGGCCCAGCAGTGGGGGGGCATAGCCGACCTGAGGAGCTTCCTGCGGTACATGCTGACGGGGGCCTACCCCCCCGCGAGGGAGGTCCCTCCTGTACCCGCCATCCCTGCCCTCCTTGGGGACTCTGTCTACAGGGTGTGCAGGTCGCCGCCTGGGCCCTCCTGCCAAGCTAGCGTTAGCCACGATGCTGTTCATCTGCTGCCCTGGGGGAGAGACAGGAGGGGGGTGGAGGGGGTAGGACAGCCAGCCGTGACGTACGGCCTCCTGTCCAGGGTGGCCTCCCCCAAGGAGGTGAGGGAGAGCACCAAGCAGGCCATGGAGAAGAGGAGGAGTGGAGGGGGAGGTGGTGGAGGTGGTGTCCAGACCTCAGGCGGAGCAGTGGATGGAGAGAAAGAGAAGGTGGAGAGGGAGCAGGTGAGCGTGGTGAAGGTGGTGTGTCACCATGTGGAGACCCTCAGGAGCAAGCAGATCACCTCCAGAGGAGGAGAGCTTCACTGTGGCCTCGCCTGGGTGAGAACACGCTAGAACAGTTCTGGGGTGAGAACATGCTAGAACAGTTCTGGGGTGAGAACATGCTAGAACAGTTCTGGGGTGAGAACATGCTAGAACAGTTATGGGGTGAGAACACGCTAGAACAGTTATGGGGTGAGAACACGCTAGAACAGTTATGGGGTGAGAACACGCTAGAACAGTTATGGGGTGAGAACACGCTAGAACAGTTCTGGGGTGAGAACATGCTAGAACAGTTCTGGGGTGAGAACATGCTAGAACAGTTACAGTCATATTTACAGTCATAGCCCAACGTATTAAGTTGACAACAAATTGAGGGATGGGTTTAACAGCAAAACACTCTTCAATGCTAGATACTATTGCGATAAACGTTTCCTGTTTCCTGTGGACCATGTGACCGCTGCGTTCCTCAGGTCCCAGAGGCGCTGGCCTGCAGGATGAACATCCAGCTGCACTCCACCCTGAGGATAAGGCCTGTTCAGACCTGCCCTCAGGTGGCCTTCAGCATCAGCCTGCAGCCTCTCAAATCCCTGGTGAGCTCCCCTGGTAAACCCCCCCTCACCCCACCCCACCACGGTTTATTACGTGTTATGTATGGAAGGAATGTGATTGGTTAGTGCAACAATAGTAGTAGAAATATCAAGAGATATGTTCAAATGCCCCCAGAAATACAGTAAATACAAACATTTGTATTAACACCTTAACTGTACAGTAAAACCTTAAGTGTACAGTAGCACCTTAAAGGTACAGTAAGACATTAACTGTACAGGTAGACATTAAAGGTACAGTAGACATTAAAGGTACAGTATGTCTGATTGTGGGTGTCTCCCCAGCCGGGAGCTGAGGGTGAGGAGGAGGTGCAGATGGCCTTCCTGGGGTGGCTTCACACGCGGAGCCATCAGCCGCTGGCCTGCCTCACCGCACGCTCCAGTCTGGTCCTGCTGCATGGAACAGAAGGTAAGAAGAAGAAGAAAATATAAATTATTCATCATTCCATTGGTTGAGGGGGATTTGGACCTACGACTTTTGTTTGCAGACTCATGTTATACCTTTGAGCCTAAGTTTGGGGTAGAACACCAAAACGTCCACCGACCCCAACCCTAACCCACCCAGCCATCCTACCATCACAGGCTGAAACAAGCACACCCAGCCTGCTAGTACAGAGGATCCACAACTCGACTATGGACCATCTCTGTTAACGTTTCCATGTGTGCCAAACACCTTGTGCTGTTGTCAGGGAAGCAGGAGTTTGTCCTGGCCGTGGTGAAGCCTGAGGCGGAGAGGGAGCCTCCGGACCAGCTGTTTCTCCTGGCCTCGTCCCTGATGCGGAGAGAAGACATACAGGTACCGAAACTGGGCTCTCCTCCATACACATACACACACACACATACACTAACACACAAGGCCTCTATCTCATCCACATTACATTTCAAATTTGTATTCATTGACAGTGTCTGTCAACATCTGAAGGCTTCTCTTCTCCCTAGCTCTGGCGTCGTCACAACACAAATACTAACCAACACAGGAAGTCCACGTCTCAGACAGGATGTAAACACCATCCATGGTTCCAGAACATTCGTATACCAACAGATCATTCGTGCCTTCTCCTCCACAGGTGATCAGGGAGCCGGTAACCATGCCAACGGTAAAAGCCGTTGCCGAGACGACCTATCCAGATCTTCCCTCCCTGGATGGTTTGGGGTAGGCCTCTCTCCTGAATTATTATTTTGAGATATTTTGGGGGCTTTTTTTTGGCTTTATTTACATTTAGTCATTTAGCAGACGCTCTTATCCAGAGCGACTTACAGTAAGTACAGGGACATTCCCCAGAGGCAAGTAGGGTGAAGTGCCTTGCCCAAGGACACAACGTCAGTTGGCATGACCGGGAATCGAACTGGCTACCTTCGGATTACTAGTCCGACTCCCTCACCGCTCAGCCACCTGACTCCTTTATTTATTGATAGGACAGTTGGAGAGAGACATGAAAGCAGTGGGAGAGAGAGTGAGAGGGGGGAAGACATGCAGGAAATGGCCTGCGCCGGATTAGAACCCATACCCCTGTTCCTGGAGAGCTGCCTGCCTTTAGGTTTTAGCTCCAACCACACTTATTTGACCTGATTCAACACTAGTTACCTTGTCAACCAGCTGATTATTAGAATGAGGTGTGCTAGATTCGTGTTGGAGTGAAAACCTAGGGGCAGATATCTCTCCAGGAGCAGGGTTGGAGACTTGCAGTCTGTCCTGTATTGAAGAACGTTGAGAAGGGACTGTGAGGGTTAGATCGTTCTCTTCGTGACGGTTACTCTCTCTCTCTCCCCCCCTATCTTTCTCTCTCGCTCAGCGGGGTGGAGGAGCAGAGCCGAGCGGCACTGGAGTTCGTCTCGCACAGCCTTCTGGGTAGCCCGTTGTCACGGGAACTGGTCTCTGGGGGGCGTGGCCTCAGGGGCGGAGCTCTGCTCATCACCGGGGCCAAGGTATGTAAACCTCCAACCTGATGATGTCAACCTTTCAATCAACCGGTTATGGACAGGGTAGCTAGGCTGTTAGCATGTGTGTGCATCAGTGTTAGCGTGTGTGAGGGCTAGCATCAGTGTTAGCATGTGTGAGGGCTAGCATCAGTGTTAGCATGTGTGAGGGCTAGCATCAGTGTTAGCGTGTGTGAGGGCTAACATCAGTGTTAGCGTGTGTGAGGGCTAGCATCAGTGTTATCGTGTGTGAGGGCTAACATCAGTGTTAGCATGTGTGAGGGCTAGCATCAGTGTTAGCGTGTGTGAGGGCTAGCATCAGTGTTAGCGTGTGTGAGGGCTAGCATCAGTGTTAGCGTGTGTGAGGGCTAGCATCAGTGTTAGCGTGTGTGAGGGCTAGCATCAGTGTTAGCGTGTGTGAGGGCTAGCATCAGTGTTAGCGTGTGTCCTCACAGGGAAGTGGGAAGTCCTCTCTGGCCAGGGCTGTCTGCAGGAAAGCTGCTGAGGATCTGGACGCACATGTAGAGGTGGTGGAGTGTAGGAAACTGAAAGGTGGGTCTCTATCTCTGTGTCTCTCTCTGTCTCTCTCTCTGTCTCTCTCTCTGTCTCTCTGTCTGTCTCTCTCTCTGTCTCTCTCTCTGTCTCTCTCTCTCTCTGTCTCTCTCTCTGTCTCTCTCTCTCTCTCTGTGTCTCTCTCTCTGTCTTTCTCTGTCTCTCTCTGTCTCTCTCTCTGTCTGTCTGTCTCTCTCTCTGTCTCTCTCTCTCTCTGTCTCGCTCTGTCTTTCTCTATCTCTGTCTCTCTCTGTCTCTCTCTCTGTCTTTCTCTCTCTGTCTCTCTCTCTCTCTCTCTGTCTTTCTCTATCTCTGTCTCTCTCTCTGTCTTTCTCTCTCTGTCTCTCTCTCTCTCTCTCTTTGTCTCTCTCAATCACTCACTCATGCACACATACACTCTTAATCACTCTCACAGACACCCTCCCAGCAGAAAGCTGTATCAGACCCAGTGTGTTCCTCAGGCAAGCGGGCAGACAGCGTGCGGCAGGTGTTGGAGGAGGTTTTTGAGCAGGCGGTGTGGAGACAGCCGACAGTGGTCCTGCTGGACGACCTGGATCATGTGACGGGGGCGGCGACCTCACCAGAACAGGACCACGGTCCAGAGGCCCTTCTACACCAGCACATTGCCCAGAGTAACCTTCCTCCTACTCTGTCTGTCTGTGTTATATATTAGAGATTGATATAGATTATTGTGTTAAATATGTTAGATATTTGTCATAAGTTGGTGTGTGTGTGTGTGCCAGGTGTAAGGGACCTGGTAGATGACATGGTGGTCAGGTCCAGCCTGGTGGGTGTGATGGTCACCAGTCAGAGTGAACACAGTCTTCACCCTGCTCTCAGAGAGGTGCAGGGGTCACACCTCCTCCAGGGACACACACACATCCCAGCACCTGACCAGGTCAGTACACACACACACACACCCCCAACTGGGTCAGTACACACACACATCCCGGCACCTGACCAGGTCAGTACACACACACACACACACCCACCCACCCCCGACTGGGTCAGTACACACACACACCCTGTGTGTTTCCTGTGTGTGTTGCCCCTGCAGGCCCAGAGAGCAGAGATTCTTGGCTGTCTGATCCAGAGGAAGTCTCCACAGTCAGACACCCTCACCTCCGTCCCCCTGGCAGCCATCGCCAAGGAGACGGAGGGTTACCTGGCCCGAGACCTGTCCCTGCTGCTGGAGAGGGCCGTCCACGCCAATGCTGTCCACCAGGGGCGCTGTTCCTCCCAGGGTAGCACACACACACACTCACATGTCTATCCATTAATTATATTCCAGAAAACCAGCATTGGTATTCATGCATATTCGTTACTATTCCGACCTATCAGGGATCAGTTTATCGTGGAGAGACTTCCTAGTGGCTCTGAGGGACTTCACTCCCCCCTCTCTGTGGGGGGCGGGGCTACAGCCACCCAGCGGGGCGGGGCTAGAGAAGGTGGGCGGGCTGCAGGACGTGCGACAACTCCTGATGGACACCGTTCTCCTGCCTGCCAAGGTAGTGTGTTCATCACCTGCTTGGCTCATCCAGGGACCCTGAGAGACGCTCTAGTAGAGGTCAGGGGTCATCACAGTGGTTATAACAGTGTTGTGGTTCTAACAGTGTTGGGGTTCTAACAGTGTTGTGGTTCTCCCTCCTCAGTTCCCCCTCCTGTTCTCCAGGCTGCCAATCCGCCTGCGCTCCGGCGTGCTGCTGTACGGAGCTCCCGGTACCGGCAAGACCCTGCTGGCCGGGGCGCTGGCCCGGGACAGCGGCATGAACTTCATCTGCATCAAGGTGTGTGACTGTGTGTGTGTGTGTGTGTGTGTGTGTGTGTGTTACTGTTTTTGTGTGTGACTGTGTGTGTGTGTGACTCTGACCGTGTGTGTGACTGTGTGTGTCTCTGTGTGTGTGTGTGACGCAGGGCCCTGAGCTGCTGAGTAAGTACATCGGCGCCAGCGAGCAGGCCGTCCGAGACGTCTTCCAGAGGTGAGCGCCACCGTCCAATAGCCTCGAGCTCCACTGCGTCATGTCACGTGAGGTGTGGATCTGATTGGTGGTTGTCTCCCCAGGGCCCAGGCTGCCAGACCTTGCCTGCTGTTCTTCGACGAGTTTGATTCGCTGGCGCCCCGGAGGGGTCACGACAGCACGGGGGTGACAGACCGAGTGGTCAACCAGCTGCTTACCCAGTTGGATGGGGTGGAGGGGCTGGAGGGTGAGGAGGGAGGAGGGGGGAGGAGGGAGGGGTGAGGAGGAGGAGGGAGGGGCTGGAGGGTGAGGAGGGGGTAGAAGGGAGGGGGAAGGGGGGGGGGGCGGAGGAGGGGGAGGAGGGGTGGGTTTGGGGGGTGGATGTGTTGAGGGAAAGGGATTCTTATTTTGATCATGTTTTTTTTCTGTGCGTTGCTGTGTGTGTGTGTGTGTATCCATCCAGGTGTGTATGTTCTGGCGGCCAGCAGTCGTCCAGACCTGATTGACCCAGCTCTGCTCCGGCCTGGCAGACTGGACCAGTCCCTGTACTGCCCCCCTCCGGACCAGGTACCCCCTCTCCCCCCTCCTGGAGGGGTTAGGCTGGTCTAGATGCAGTTCTATAGGCATATGTGAAGCCCTCTGTGACACAGCTTGTGACCCCCTCCCTCCCCTCCCTCCAGCCCGCGCGTGTTGAGATCCTGCAGGCTCTCTCCTCCTGCGTGCCTCTGGCGGCTGACGTGGACCTGGACCTCCTGGCCTCGGCTACTGAGCTGTTCTCTGGAGCCGACCTCAAGGCCCTGCTCTACAACGGCCTGCTGGACGCTCTGCACAGCCCCGCCCACCTAGCAGGCCCTGCCCCCTCCGTGCACGTGGGTCTGCTCACACCAGGGGCTGCTGCTCAGCCTCGCACCGTCTACATTCAACAGGGGCTTTTATTTTATTATTTACATTTATAGCGATGCTTTTATCCATCACCGAGGATTTGAGTGGGGTAGTTCTGAGTTCAGGAACAGATCTGGAGCCGCACTGCAAAGATTCAGACTTGAATAACCATGTTCGTTGACTGACTGCAGTGTGTGTGTGTGTCTCCAGGAGCATGGTTCAGGCTCGGACAGCGACGGCAGCCTGTCCTCCATGATCTTCCTGAACCACAGCAGCGGCTCTGATCAGTCTGCCTGGGAGGGGGAGCCGTGCGGGGGCCCGACCGGCCTGGAGGCCCCCCTGGAGGCCCAGGAGGCCAGAGAGCTGCTCCCGGACACCAGCAGGAACATCTGGAGGCTGTACTTTGGCAGCTCCTTCGAGTCTGAGCTGGGGAACCCATCACCTCCCGGCCTAGTGAGAAAACACACACGTACACACACACGTATGCATACGTATGCATACACACACACATACACACACACACACTTATGCACTTTGTAAAGCTCTCTCTTGGAAGTCGCTTTGGATAAAAGCGTCTGCTAAATGAATAAATGTAAATGTTATGCAAATACAAACATCCAAACACGCCTTTCCCTTCTTCTCCCCCTCCAAGGGTGTGTCTGACCCCAGCTCCATGACCCATGAGCTCCCGGGGGGGCTGGGTGCGGGCGTGGCGGCGGGGCCCCCCCCGGCCTGCATGCCCTCCCTGCAGAGCGGGTACGGAGAGTGCAGCCCAGAGCAGCAACAGCGCCTCCTGCTGGAGGTCAGCTGCATCAAGAACAACTACAGGACAACCACAGTGAGTCTGAGACAGAGACACACACACTCATACACACACATATGCACACACACAGACTCCAGGGTGCTCTGGTCCTAACAGGGGTGTGCTCCTGTCTGTGTGTCCAGGAGGAGAGCTCAATCCTGGGTCAGGCTGGCTCCTGCCACCCCCCTCTGGTTCTGGGTCAGGCCAACCTCCTCTCTGCCCTGGCCTCCACCAGACCCTCCCTCAGCAGGGCTGACTGGAAGCGCTACTCTGACCTGTGAGTACCACCGCTGAACCAGACACTGGAGTTAGCATGTGTCCATGTTAGCATGTGTACCGTATCATGTACTGGAGTTAGCATGTGTCCATGTTAGCATGTGTACCGTATCATGTACTGGAGTTAGCATGTGTCCATGTTAGCATGTGTACCGTATCATGTACTGGAGTTAGCAAGTGTCCATGTTAGCATGTGTACTGTATCATGTACTGGAGTTGGCATGTGTCCATACTAGACACTAGAGTACACCATTGTATCCATAGCATTCACTGAAGAGTTTTCCTCATCAAAAGCTTGAAGAAATCATTAGAAGTAACTTTCTAATGTGAAATATGGAAACAGACCCATCCAAACTGGTCGTTGGCTATTCATACATGTTACATGGATGAAAGTATTGAGATGTAAAAGCCGAATCTCTTTATTAGCAGCTAGTAGGACAATTTTAGAACATTCTTTTTAGTTTTGCCATGAAGTGTGTGCCTTTTACCGCCTCATGTTTGACTTCTACATAGTCTTTGTTTTGACTAGAAAGAGGAATTTTCCTTAAATCTGACAACTCCTCGTTTCGACAATCTGGCGAAGAAAATGTCTTACTTTGTTCTGTTATCTTTGTCCTTCCTCAAAGAACAAACAGAGAGGCCTATTGATGTATTCAAATGACTCTTTCCCATCCGTGATGTCTGATGTGTTTCTGCTTCAGCTACGAGGCCTTTGCTGGAACGGGAGAAGGAACGGCTCCGGGACGCCCCGTCATCAAACCTGGACAACGAGTTTCCCTCGCCTGACGTCCTTCACAGTCCACCTAAACTGTTCATTCAAGGGGTTTATTTTCGCGTCATTGATACTTAATTTATTGCTGTTTAATTAAGATATAAATCCTCTTAATATTCCTGTTAAATGTGCCTAAAAACGCCTAAACAGCATACCCAAAGTAAATTGGAAGCTGTTCTTGAACCATTTGGAGTACATGCATGTAAATGATCTCTTTTGAAAGCTGACACTCTGAAGTTATGTCCCCTGTTGTCAGGACCCCTGTCAGTCCTACTAGTGTTGAGTAATAGAAGCTTGAACACAAGGAAAGTGAAAATTTCTATTTCCGCCTAGATTTTGTTTTGAAAACAGAGGCCTGAAGAGGCCTAGAGGTGGTAGGTATTAGCTGGAAGACTAAATTGGACCACAGGTTGAAGCCTTACCCAATTCAAATCAAAAGTCAAACATAATAACACAATATATTCATATTTGACACATGTTTTTATAAGAGTACATCCAGGCATTTTCTAAAAGGGCCTTTTGGAGACTCCAAAATGACCCTTTGTAACCAAGGTCAAATACTCAGGATAAAAGGTATTATTTTTCATAATTGTTATCTCTAATGAAAGGTGGTACTTAGAACTATCATATATAATAGCTAAATCCCTAATTAGTATTACTGAAACACAAAAATTGAAGCATGAACACATTGGAGTGCTTTATCTGATTCCCAGGATTGGCGCACAAAGAAAACTGATTCTGTCAACCATATTGCGCAATCGACTTTTATTTTGACGGCTCCACAGACGCATACAAATGAGGTATTGGCATTTTCAGCTATAGCTGTCAGCTACAAGGCTAACGAGCTCATTTCAGAGCCAGTCGAAGCCAGTTCGAGAAATTTGTTTAGAAAGAGTGTGGGGGGGGCGGGGGCAGGACGCACAGACCTATTTGGCTTTAGAGGGCTGTCAACGGGGCATGGAAGCTCCTATTGGGTCAAACAAGGTGTCAATCAAAAGGGGAGGGTTCAACGGACATTTTGATGCCTTCATATTGTAAATACTCCGTTGCTAACCGGAGAAAAGAACACTTTTATGTGAACAAGTTGTTTCTTCTGTCGGCTAACTTGCATAATGAAACAAAGGATAATGGCTATTCATGAAGTAAAACATTGTATTTGGACGAATTACTTTACATGGTTAGATACTTTGAACCCTTGGGACTGTAAGCAGATCAAGTTTTGATGGCATGATTTCCACACCTGGACCTATTTGAACCCTTTAGGGTGAGTAAAACGTTTTTCTTTGGCATTGTTGAAGGAATGTTTACCGGAAAAAGACGTTGACTTTGCTTGCTATTGCGACTTGATCTTGAATTGGTTTATTTCAATGGAAGCACAAGAATCGTAGCTTTCCAATGATGTATAACATGTGTAGCATCTAAAAAATATATTTGTTAGAATTTAGTGCGTCGTAACTGAGGAAGGGGGGGCAGCATTTTTGTAACGCGGGCGAAACAGTAGCGTAAACAGGATAACTGAATGTAATATTCGTCCTTAAATTCAGCTCCATGTGTTCGATCAGATTGTACAGCCTTGTACAAACCTTCACCAGTTGAACCCTGAACTTGTAAAACATTTTAAAATGAGAATATGTTGAATGAATTAACTGTATATTTGAATGTTCATATGTAAATCAAAATAATCATGTTGTACTGACTTTATGATTGTGAGAAATGTACAAACTGTACAATTTTATAAAATGATATAGACTGGTTGGCTATTTGGAAGAAAGGTTGGGTTATGGTTCTTCAATTATCCAGTTTTCTGCATGTCAAAGGACTCAAAAACATCAAACTCTCAATCTTCTTCACGAGGTGAGGAAACAAAACTTGAAAGCTGTTTTCCAAAGTTCTTCTGAATAACCACCAACATGAGCCCCGTCGGGCGGCATGAACTCCGACTATTACAGAACTTTCTCCATCCTCTGGCTCTTTCATTAACTGTTCAGGCTTTCAGCAGTTTTACTGGCCCTTTGGCTGTGAAAACGCCGACTGTACACGACCAAAGGCGCAATACAAAGTATTGAAACTCTCCAAAGACTTGCATGGTGCCTTCGGTTATATTTCTGGGTTGTCTGCCAGATGACTAGTGTGTTGCTGCCAGATGCTCCTCATCGTCCCACGTGGCTCGGCAGCGTTATATTTAGATACGCCGCTTCTTGTCTAACTGCCCCCAGTATCGTGTCAGCCAGATTCTGCCTGTGCCGTATTCTATCACACCACACTGCCAGGGAGCAAGCTTGCACATTGGCCTTACCGGCAGTGGTGATTTTAGACCCTTTTTAGGGGTGCTCAAGCACCCCTAAATTCCATCTCAGCACCCCTAAAAAAATTATAATAAAATTAAAAAATTTAATTATTATTGTTTATTATCATTTGATGCTGGTAGTTCATGAATAAAGGGACATCCTTGTTTTTTTTATTCAGTCAATATTTTGCATAATAATAAATAAATGTATTCATTGTTATCCAGCGAAATTAGGGATTTATTTAGCAAGGGGGTTTAGTACTTTTGCAAGGCACTGTATTCATGGACTTCTCATTGGGGGCTGAGCACCCCTAAAAGTCTGATCCTAGAATCGCCCCTGCTTACCGGTATTGAGCCTCCCAGGTGCACCCCCGTCTGGAAAAGCACCCCCTCGCGGGAGCACGCGCACACAACACACGAATCAAAAAGTCATGGATTTCGTCTTGACATCGCAACCAAACGGAGGGGAGACAGCGTTCTCACATTTGTAATTTTTTTTGAAGAGAAAAAAAAATAACGGCGGTTATTTGTGTAAATAACTGATGTTCTTTTCAACATAAAATCCTTAAAGCTTGTCATTCAACGAACGCGAACCAATAGATTAGCAACAGAGGGGATGCTTTTCCAGGTGGGGGTGTATCTGGGGGTACTACACCTGTTTAAATCACAGTGGGATGGTGGGAGAATAACTGAGAAGACATCCAGTTATTTTGACACAGAAACCTTTATTTTACAAAAATAAAAATGTCAAGCAGTCGTGAATACAACATAATAGCAGAAATTCGAGCAGCTCTATTATTGGTAGCAACTTGTATAGCCATACTTAATGGATCATATCTAGGTTTTAGCCAGAGACTTTAATTAGCAGCAAAACCAATTGAATATATACAATTTAACAACCCCAATTTTTTTATGGGAACCCCTGTGGTCATTAAAGATAGGCATACTTTACGCCATCATTTCAACATAGCGCAAATAATATTTTGTGGAGACGGGTCTCTCATACAGTAAAATAGGTCAAAGTAGGCCAAAACTACGGATTGTATCGGTAATTGTCCCAGTAACCAGCAGGTGTTCAGATTTAGCCTGTGTTGAATACAGTTAAACAAAAAACTAAGAATATACTTTGAATCAGCCTGTGGAGTTACAATACGTAAGGAAACAAAACAACCTTACTTAAAGTGATGTGAAACAAAATAATTAGCCTACGCTTATTTATTTTCATCTTGCTTGCTTCAATTGCGAGTGAACAGAGTATATCCCAAACTCTGAAAGCAAAGGTAAAATAGACACACAATCAACATGTTGTTACATCACCTCTCTACCCACGGAACATCTTCATGTTAGACCAGCTTTGAAGTACAATATGGCGTGTTTTGTGTACCCCAATCAAGAGTAGAATGTCAAAAATATTATAGCATGACAACAACAAACAGTTAATTCGCTTTGTCGCGTGATTAGCAAGTATGATACAATATGATACAAAATTATCATGAACATTGATAGAAAAAAACGGGTGTCAATGTCATCCAAATAAATGACAGAGTGAAAGATTTCAATGTTAATTTTCCATTTGTATTATATTCTTAATATTTCTTTATCTTGTGGAGGTGATCAAATAATTTTTTATGACAATCAGCAAACAAGTAACTTTTGTCGCACAGTTGACTACATGTTGAAACAGGGCATGAAGAATTAAACATTTCAGGGGTTTTGGAAAAGGTTCCACTCAACATACATAATCGAAAGTACCAGTATATCAAAACCTTGGACATAACAATATAAACAAGAAAATATATCAGTAAAAAGTACATGACACATAAATTCAAACAAATAACGTGAAGACTAAATCTTAAATGAGTAAAAAAGAAATACTTTGTCTTCATTCAAACTCTTTTGTCGGGGGATAAATTCAAATAGAGATACATTCTTTATGGTTTTTATAGAAAACAAAACATATTTAGACATTTAACCCAAAGGGAAGTTTTCAGCATTGTAATCCTCAATCAAGCCATCGACAACATTTAAATATCACAATAGTTTCAGAACTGAATAAGTGTACATTCCACAATTTGACTCAAACCCAATCCAATATCCAATCTGATCAGTTTTGTCAATTCATCTTTGAAATAGATGCAAAAAACATAAAAGAACCCTTACACAAATAAGTTTTTTATTTATTTAAATGGTGCAGCAAAATAAGTGACCAATGATTGTGTTTATCCATGTGAATAACAATTTAAAAAAATCCTAATGTGACTAAAAACTAGACCAGCAGGATATAGAAAAGAATTAGCTTAATCTTGTGTTTTCTTCACCTTCATCATGTTACCAACCCAGTAGGAGAATGAATATTAAGACATTGATCATTTGTTCATGATGAGAGTCTTTGACCTCCAACAATATGCACTTACAACCATTTCCAGAGCAAGAGAGTGCAGTACAGATTTTTTCGTTTGTGTTTATAAAAGTCATCCATACTTCCCCAGCTCTCTTACACTGACATCAACTTAAATGTTTAACCATGAGAATAAGTTATTCTCCCACAGTGAAGAACTGTAAGTCACTTTAAACTGATAAATATATAATAAGTGAGAAAACCTAAAACTGTCACGATGCAGTTACTGTAAACCATTAGAGTGCAAACTGTCACTAGATATGTCTGAATGACATATCTAAACCAAGATCCTGAGTATATTTGTGTGTGTGAGCGCTAGCAGCACTAACTGTAGATTTGCATAGGCCTACCTGTTTGATGTATCTATGAGGTGTATTGTGAGAAGAAACTAAGTTTGTTTCCTTGCCATTCTTTCATACAAACATTGGAAGTCTGTCCAAAAGCACTACAGGTTGAAGATAACCAACATAAACAAATGCGATCAATTAATCCTTGACTTTAACATAGTGACTAAGGCAAATAATTATTATTTACACAGAACGTTTGCACATTTGAAAAGCAAACCACTATGTCATCTGAAGTGACACATACAAAAAGTGGCAGTTGGAATTCATAGATTTGATCGACCAAATCTAGTTCACCTCCCTCCCCTCTATCGTTCCAACTACATCTCCTGAACCGACTATAACTCTACACTGTGACCACAAGATACATTAACAGGTTGTGCTAACGATGCCTGTACTAAACCAAGTGCCACAGCCAGTATCTAGTCTACTCCACATTATAAAAATACCAACCTGATAATCTATCCATTCTACATTCCTCACATTGTCAAATCTTTCCATTTTGCTTTTTTTGAGACTTCGAAGTATCGGGTTTTTGAGTCCCCCACATCTCAAAAGAAAATATCCAAAAGAAAATAACCTGTAACTTTAAAATTAAGTTAGGAAATACGGAATTACACACCTCACCATGTGACTGTTGACTCCAACAGACGTGACACTTATTCTCTACTCCAGTCTGTGTAATATTAAGGCAGTGATCAACGTGATAAATACATGCTGGTATCCAAGTTGTTCCATTGGAGAAAAGCGACAAAGCAGCATCCACTTGGAGAGCTTCAATACTGTTCAATGTCGACCAAGTAGGGTCGTTAGAATCCCGCTCCAGGCCTGCAGTAAGTCGGGGCTGCCTGAAGGGGGCAGTGATACCCAAACACAAGGGTTCGTCAGGAACAGGAGCTCTTCAGGACTGATTTTGAGAAGCAGGTTTTTGAGGAAATCTCCCTTCACTTGGCACAAAAAGTGTGTGTCAACTTGTATGCCTGTATGACAGTGTATGTGTGTTTATGACAGTGTGTATGTGTGTGTGTGCGTGACAGTGTATGTGTGTTAATGCCTGCATGTGTATATATTTGTGCCCTTAGATGTGTGATGGTTTCACACAGGTATATATATATATATATATATGTTATGTTAAGTGTGTGTGTGTGTGTCAGATGAGTAAAAGATGTGGCATCCATCCTGCCCACCCAGGGCCCAGCCCACCGTGCCCTATCGAAGGGGCCTTGTCCTGGGCCGAAGCTGTGCTCTCACAGGACAGCAGCTCGTGGAGAAACCAGACCTCGACCTTCTAACCCCGGAGGGATTTTCTTCTAGGCAGTGTTGAAAAAGTACATCATCCTACAAGCAGCATTTCACAGTTCACGGGATGAAAGACAGTTTTGCATCTTTGTCTCTTTTTTTGATCCTCCTCTGTAGCCGTCTCTCTCCTCTCCTCTTCCTCCTCTGTCTCCACCTCCTTCTCCCCCCCTCTAACTCCCACCATCTCCATTCCCCCTTTCTTTCTAACCCCATTTATTTATCTCTACCTCTACCCCCCCCCTCCCCCCCCCCCCCCGGGCAGTCAGGTGGCCCTCTTCCCCATGGGGGGCTTGCTGAGGAAGGGCTGAGCAGCGTACACACTCTGGCTCTCACTGTCCACTCCCTGGAAGTAGACGTGGGTCAGAGCTGCGAACGCAGAGATCCTCCGGGCCGGGTTGAACGCCAGGAATTGCTGTGAGGAGAGAAAGAGACGGATGTGTGGATTAAAAAGACCTGGTAGGATGAAGGTTGGAGGGACAGATGGATGGACTTGGGGATGGATGGATACATAAATGTGTGGAGGGGTGGATGGATGTGTGGAGGGGTGGATGGATGTCTGGAGGGATGGATGTGTGGAGGGGTGGATGTGTGGAGGGATGGATGGATGTGTGGAGGGATGGATGGATATCTGGAGGGATGGATGTGTGGAGGGGTGGATGTGTGGAGGGGTGGATGTGTGGAGGGATGGATGGATGTGTAGAGGGAGCGATGGTTGGAGGGAGAGTGATGCTGACCATGAGCAGGGACTTCCCCTGGTCGTCGATGTCCGGAACCAGGCTTTCTATTGGCTGGGAGGATCGAGGAGAGAAGGCGCTCTGGGGCAGAGCCACCTCCTGGGGCCAGTCCTCCTCAGAGGGGACCCCCACCAGACTGGAGGAGAGGAGGAGGAGGGGATGAGGGGGAGGAAGAAAAGAGGCGGAGAAAAGGGAGAGAACATTTTAACATTATTATCAGCACTATGGTTGCAGTCTTACACAAAGTCATCAGTTATGACATCATTATCAGTTATGACATCATTATCAGTAAGTATCAAGGCTGTCTGGTAGGGTAGATGCATCATGCATCATGTGACTTTACTCACTCAAAGATCTTCCCCAGCTGGTCCACATCTGAGTTTCCTCGAAATAGAGGTCTGGAGGACAGAGAGGAGACAGGCTGAAACTCTCACACAGCAACACAATAACAGCCAATCACATGCTCGGGTGAGTGACGTCGAAATAGAGTCTTTGCTGAATGACATAATACTGGTGTCTGATGTGGACACAGTATTTTGACAGCCAGGCATGGACAGGGTAGGACTCCTCGAGCTCCACTGACGCACCGACCCTTCTCAGTGACAAACTGATCCATCTTCTGATCCTCGATCTTCTGCTGGACTTCCTATACGCATTTTTTTTTTCTTTGTATAAAGCCGTCTGCTGAATGAATAACATGGAAAACTGGAAAAGGTCTCTGCCTGGGAATCTCCCCCACGCTGCAGTAGAGGAGCGAGGGAGGAGGGATGAAGAGAGAGAGGTGAGAGATGAAGGGAGGAAGTACAGGAGAAAGAGAGAGAGAGAGAGAGGGGGAAGGAGAGGGCAGTGGAGCAGAGCAGAGACTGTTGGTGGTTCCTGTGGGCGTGGGCGGGTCTGTGGGTGGGTGTTTGGGCTGTGGGCAGGGCATGGGAGGGGCATTGCCAGGTGTTTGGGCTGTGGGCAGGGCACGGCTGGGTGTGGGCGGGGCTTGGCCCAGCTGTGGGAGGGGCATGGGCAGGGTGTAGGCGGGGCTTGGGCCAGCTGTGGGCAGGGCACAGCTGGGTGTGGGCGGGGCTTGGGCCAGCTGTGGGAGGGGCATGGGCAGGGTGTAGGCGGGGCTTGGGCCAGCTGTGGGCAGGGCACAGCTGGGTGTGGGCGGGGCTTGGGCCAGCTGTGGGCGTGGCTTGGGCAGGGTGTAGGCAGGGGTCGCATGCCTCTTCCTCCTGGCACTGACACACTAATTCCAGCAGCCAGCAGCAGCAGGGCTCTGTTCTAAAAACCATGACCAGCCACGAGGGCTGGAACAGACTCTCACGTCCCCGGTGGACATGTCTGCTTTAGCTCTCTGGACAGGGAGAGGGGGTGGGGGGGAGGGAAGAAGAGAGGAGAGGAGAGGGGAAGGAAGGAAGGAAGGAGGGAGGGAGAAGGGGGTGCAGTACCGTGTGAAAGAACAGTTGGATTATTCTAACAGAGAGAGGGAGAAACAGACATATTAAAGAGAGAGTTTAAGAACTGTGCTTTCTTTGAAAATAACTATGATCAGACATGAAGGCCCATCCTGACGTGACAAAGTGTTCAGCAGAACTGTAATCTTGCGTTGCATTCTCTAACCATTTAGAGTCTAATGTGTTCCACGACAAGTTCAAACAAAGCCAAAAAAACAAAGTGGAATCATTTCAAATGATCCATGTTTCCAGCCGACAGGGCCTCCAAATCACCACCAGATGTCAACATAATACAGGATGTGTGAACCTGTGTGTCGTACACATTCAAGAGATGACTAAGATTCTCTCCCTCAGTCTGTAAGATTAAGTTCTCCCTGCATCGTTCGACTGTGTTTACCTTCTCAGACACCCACACACATGCGGACCACAAACTTGCAGTATATGGATAAGCAATTTTAAAACTAACTAACCTAAGACACTTATCTTGCGTATATAAACTTGCTACAGATACCAAGGCTTGGCCTTGTGGTCCGAGCTTGCTATCTGGGCAGAACTGTACATTGCTCTCTGTGTGCCCGGTGCTGCGTCTATAACCTGGGGGGTTTATACACTGCAAAGTTGCATTGTGCTCCAAACGAACCAGTTCCCTGTGAGGAAAAATATCACCTTCAGCAAAGTTCTTCATGCCAAAACAAGTATGGCTGCCCTTCTTCCCCGAGGGGGTTTCTAACCCAGAGAAGTTCGCTGGACACGGAAACTACAGGCCAGCAAAGCTGACACTGGCCGCGCTGAGCCCACACACACATACACACATCTGAACACACACACACATCTGAACACACACACACACACATCTGAACACACACACACACACATCTGAACACACACACACACATCTGAACACACACACACACACATCTGAACACACACACACATCTGAACACACACACACACACATCTGAACACACACACACACATCTGAACACACACACACACACATCTGAACACACACACACACATCTGAACACACACACACACATCTGAACACACACACACACATCTGAACACACACACACACATCTGAACACACACACACACATCTGAACACACACACACACATCTGAACACACACACACACATCTGAACACACACACACATCTGAACACACACACACACATCTGAACACACACACACATCTGAACACACACACACATCTGAACACACACACACACATCTGAACACACACACACACACATCTGAACACACACACACACACATCTGAACACACACACACACATCTGAACACACACACACACATCTGAACACACACACACACATCTGAACACACACACACACATCTGAACACACACACACACACATCTGAACACACACACACACACATCTGAACACACACACACACATCTGAACACACACACACATCTGAACACACACACACACATCTGAACACACACACACATCTGAACACACACACACATCTGAACACACACACACATCTGAACACACACACACACATCTGAACACACACACACACACATCTGAACACACACACACACACATCTGAACACACACACACACATCTGAACACACACACACATCTGAACACACACACACATCTGAACACACACACATCTGAACACACACACACACATCTGAACACACACACACATCTGAACACACACACACACATCTGAACACACACACACACATCTGAACACACACACACATCTGAACACACACACACACATCTGAACACACACACACACATCTGAACACACACACACATCTGAACACACACACACATCTGAACACACACACACATCTGAACACACACACACACATCTGAACACACACACACACACATCTGAACACACACACACACACATCTGAACACACACACACACATCTGAACACACACACACATCTGAACACACACACACATCTGAACACACACACACACACATCTGAACACACACACACACATCTGAACACACACACACACACATCTGAACACACACACACACATCTGAACACACACACACACATCTGAACACACACACACACACATCTGAACACACACACATCTGAACACACACACACACACATCTGAACACACACACACACACATCTGAACACACACACACACATCTGAGCCCACACACACACACATCTGAACACACACACACACATCTGAACACACACACACATCTGAACACACACACACACACATCTGAACACACACACACACATCTGAACACACACACACACATCTGAACACACACACACACACATCTGAACACACACACACACACATCTGAACACACACACACACACATCTGAACACACACACATCTGAACACACACACACACACATCTGAACACACACACATCTGAACACACACACATCTGAACACACACACACACACATCTGAACACACACACACACATCTGAACACACACACACACACATCTGAACACACACACACATCTGAACACACACACACACACATCTGAACACACACACACACACATCTGAACACACACACACACACATCTGAACACACACACACACATCTGAACACACACACACACATCTGAACACACACACATCTGAACACACACACACACACATCTGAACACACACACATCTGAACACACACACACACACATCTGAACACACACACATCTGAACACACACACACAGTAAGAGGTGGGTGAGGGGGTGTGTGCTGGTACCCTGAGTCACGCTGCCACCCTTCTGTCCCACATTCCTCTGACACAACCTCTGGAATGTGTGTGTGCTCACACACACACACACACAAGTGTGTGCCTGTCTGTGTGAGGGTGAAAAAGGGATTATACATGAGAGAACGAAAGAGACGTCTGAATGCGTTTGTGTGTGTGTGGTTCTAAGTGTGTAGGTTTGCGTGTGTGTAGTTTTATGTGTATGTGTGTATTAGTATATAGGTGTGTGTGTGTGTGTGTGTGTGTGTAGTTATGTCTTTGAGGGTTTATCAATGAGGCTGCTCACTTAGAAAGCCTCTCCTACAGAACACATCCGACCTTTACAAAGGAGGAATGTCAATAGCTCTCAACCCCTTTCTTTCTCTCTCTTTCTCTTTCTCTCTCTTCTCTCCCTGTCTGTCCATCCTTCACTCTCCCTCCCTCTCTCTCTCTCTCCCTCTCTCTCTCTTTTCTTCCATGGAGATACAGATGTTCTCGATGTGTTCCTGTCTTGACAGCCGGAAGCCGGAGGCAAACAACAGTCCTTGCACTCAGAGAAGCTGGATTTGAATGCTTTCTTCTCCTTCTCTTTTCTCTCTTCTCCTTCTCTGGCCATGCTGAGGGACAGGCTGAAGGCTTCTCCTTCTCTGGTCGCAGGCTTTGGGGCCTGGAGACCATCCAGAAACTCTCCAGACTAGCGTCAGCCATGACACCAAGCTGTCACGAGCCAGACTAAACGCTGACAGTCACTTGAGAAACGGTCTGTTACTGTGTGAAAACAGTGGTGACCGGACACACCAGCTAGGCAAGTTCACTGTCTGCCGTCTCCTGGCAGGTAATGAAGCCATCAAGTTCGACTGCTTTAAAAGGTTCAGGTCTGGCGTGAGAGAACATTGTGCATTAAGACCTTAAGTGGTTATTGCCTTAAGTTGCAATAAAGAAAGTAATGACATTTTGGATCTGCACCCCTCCCCTCTCTTCTCCTCCCTCCCTCTCTCCCTCCCTTTCATCTTTCGCAGTTTTTTCTTTCTCCCCTCCCACTCTCTACTCCCAGGAGACTGACACAACATAAACTCTCTCTTCACTTTCTACCTTTCTCTTTGTGTCTCTCTCCCAGGTGCCCTTTAATCTCTAACAGGTGGCCTTTTAAAAAGCCATCTTAATCACCTGCATGAGAGAGTAGAGAGCGAAGGAGAGAGAAGGAGAAAGAGAGGGAGGGAGAAAGAGAGGGAGGGAGAAAGAAAGAGAAGCGGGGGAGAAAAAGAGAGAGAGGGAAATCGGAGAGAGGTGAGCGAGGGAGAAAGAGTGAGAGTGGCAGAGAGGGAGAAGGTGAGAGGGAGAGGAAAGCAGGAAGAGTGGAGCGGGTCTGTTCAGCAGCACCAAACAGTCTGCCAAGCTTTTCGCCTCCAGTCACAGTTGGAGAAGGTCCAGGGTCTGAACCAACACACACTTTCACAGTTTATTGTGTCAGGATGAGATGTCCCTACCTAGCCTGCCCCACCCCCTGGCATGATGCTAACTGCTGGCAGGGAAACGGTCACCATAGCAGCACACACACATCTAGGGTTTACATTTACATTTAGTCATTTAGCAGACGCTCTTATCCAGAGCGACTTACAGAAAGTACAGGGACATTCCCCCGAGGCAAGTAGGGTGAAGTGCCTTGCCCAAGGACACAACGTCAGTTGGCATGACCGGGAATCGAACTGGCAACCTTCGGATTACTAGCCCGATTCCCTCACCGCTCAGCCAACAGACTCCAGGGTTAATGAACTGGTCAAATGTTCGGTCATTCTTAAGTCATGACTGTGTCCAAACTTCAACTGTTCTGAGACTGCAGTTAGCTTGGGTTTGTGTGTGTGTGTCTAGTGAACAGTACTTATGAGTTAAGTTACGAGTAGAACACACCCAGGGGTCATATGAGGACACCCACAGTTACCTCTGTTACCTACGCACGCACACACACACGCACACACACATGATATAGCTGCAAAAAGCAGCTCTTTTTTTGGAATGAAAGAGAAATGAAAGGGAGAGAGAGAACGAGAGAGTGTGAGACTAATCAAAGGATGAAGTATTTTTGTCCAGTCCATATTCAGCAAGGTACAGTTTTTGTTCTGGCCAACAAAAGACTTTCCCCGAGTTTCTCCATTTCCCATACAGCGAGTGCTCCCTGAACGGGAAAACAGTTATTATTAGCACTCTGTGTGTTTAAGTATCCCTCAAGGTCTTGGTGGAACGACAGGATACAGAATCTGCCTTCATTCTAGCTCTGCAGCCGGCCGATGACATCATCACTATGGGGTCCCAGCATCCTCTCTGGCACAATAGGGCCGAATCAGCAATCATTGTCATTGGGCTACAGAGGAAAAACATACCCCCCCCCCGCACAGAATGCATGTACATGCATACTATCTTTCTATCAAGCACACACAGTGATCCTATCCCGTACATATTTTAAAACATGGGTTCTCCCTCTCACTCTCTCACACACAGCTGCTATCCCCTCTCCCAAGTACACAGACATTGAAACACACGCTACACATTTCTACACCCCCCCCCCCCCCCCCTCCCCGTGGTGTCTCCACAGTTGCACAGAGGGCTGTGTGTCTGTTAGGACGGTTGGGGAAGGAAACATGAAGCTGCCGCCCCCCCCCCCCCCCCCCCTCTGGCTCTGGTCCCAGAAGCCTCAGACGCCTTATCTTACACACCACCGTATGTTTAGCAACGCTAAGCTAACCTAGCGAGTCTCCAGCACGTTTACAATAGTCCACACACACATACACAATATATACAATTTTTCACTTTGGGTGTTCTTGAATCCGCTACCTACAACACACAACTACAAAACCGCACCCTAATCACAGTAGTGAGCATGGCTTTTTTGGAAACGTGTTTTCCAAAGAGAAGGAGAGTTCAGGATATCAGTTATTAGTGTGGCACTGAGTGTGAGCTTGCGTTAAACCACCAACTGACAAACACCCCAATCAAGAAACTGAATCCTGAGTTGGCTGCCATGCCAGCAGCTTGTGTAATCTGAGATTAGCTTTTGAATAGTTTGATAACCCAACCGACAACAAAATGGCTGCTCTTCGGTTGATAAAAGACAGCCAGGTGTCTTCAGTGGAAACACAATTTGAATGAAATCATTTTTTTACGTAACCCTAGTTGGTCTGAAGTAGGTAGAAAATCTGTCAGAATTTGCATGTTTTTTTGTTTGTTCAAAGTAGCAGAATATTAAAAACTAGCGTACTGCATGATTCTACAGTGAAGACCACCTAAGTCTCTCAAATGTTTGTGTTTGTGTCAGAATGCGGTTCTGTTTGTTTGTGTTGTGTCTCTGTCTGTGGGTGTTTGTGTTTAGTCTGGGTTGGCAAAACCAACTTCTCTAAACTTGGACTGTGAGTTGTCTCACCTTCTGTGTGAATGTGTTCATGTCTGAGTGTGTCTCTGTGTGTGTGTTTGTGTGTGTGTGTGTCTGAATGTATCTCTGTATGAGTGTGTGAACCCTCACCTTCTCCTGAACATCTCAGCGAAGATGCACCCTACGCTCCACAGGTCGACAGGGGTCGCGTAGCTGGACTGGAGCAGCACCTCTGGAGCTCTGTACCACAACGTCACCACCTGCACACACACACACACACACACACACACAAAGGGAATTCATGTTTCTATGTCTGCTTCTAGGTGTTACATAAGAAATGAAATCATATCTGGCAGGGGATGTCTGTGTTGGTATGCCCACATCACACACTCTTTCCATAGCACCATAAGGGCCCTGTGTGTGTGTGTGTGTGTGTGTGTGTGTGTGTGTGTGTGTGTGTGTGTGTGTGTGTGTGTGAGAGAGAGAGTGAGACAGAGAGAAAGTGTGTAAACTGGAGTACATCTTTTAATGGCACGTTAATCTGATATCTAATATAATCTGATCATATCACACTCTACAAAGCCCCAACACAGCCTAAAGAAAACAAATACAGAAGATTGTTTTGATGTTCATGTGGCTTAAGTGCGAGAGGAGGGCTGAACTTCCTCAAACCCACCCTCGAAAGACATCCGGGCGGCCATTTTGTGTCGTAACGCTATGCAGTTTCCAAAAGCCTACCCGTTTCCCCACAGAGAGCACGCAAAACGTAGCCTAGCCTGTAGCACAGACGGGAGCAGCTACAAAGCCAGACATTGTTAACAGTTACAGTAGGGAAACCCACTGACCCCTAGCGAGACCGTGGACTGGTTCCAGGTGCTTTCCTGCTTCAGATTTTTCCAACAGCTCTTGGCCAGAAGCCGATGTGATCCCTGCTCACGGCCACTATGGACGGGGAGCTATGTTTGTAAGCACTAACGCGATGTGCGAGGCTTAATCTGTGTGTAAACTCCAGAGGAGCGAGCTTCTTAGATTCATAGCAGCCTGGCTGTCAAACTGTTAGTGGGACACACTCCCACAGTCCTTCATAAGCTGACTCACAACCGGACACGTATGCATATTCTCACACATTATTTTGATTTGAGAAACGGTTAAATAGGGTAAAGTCAGGTAAAGTGGGACAGTTTATGGTAAAATTATTTTTAAACTATCCTATTTCATGTTCTCACCTACCAAGCGGTGCAATATTTTACCTCATAAGCATGCTGGGAAAATACAAAACAATGGTAAAAGAATAAAGTCCACACCCCTTCTCATTTTTAGAATGCAATGAGCAAGTAACAGCGATCACGGTATCCTAATGCTAACTTAATTACTATCACAGCCTTCCTCCATGCTAACGCTAACCGGCTTCAAAAGCATTCCTCCATGCTAAAGCTAATTAGCCATCGTCGCGGTTCTCCATGCTAACGTTAAGTGACCATCACAGCATTCCTCCATGCTAAAGCTAATTAGCCATCGTCGCGGTTCTCCATGCTAACGTTAACTGACCATCACAGCATTCCTCCATGCTAAAGCTAATAGCTATCGTTGCGGTTCTCCATGCTAACGTTAACTGACCATCCCAGCATTCCTCCATGCTAAAGCTGATGATCTTGAATGGCAACAGGGTTGGGTTTTAACTAAGAAACCCTTGTCACGTTTATTCCTCCTAACCTATAGGTCAGATGGCATTTTTAGAATGTGCAGCAGTATGGGGGTGAAAATGTCACACTTTGTCTGGTTCTTCCTGCTTCAGTGGAAACAGAGAGGAAGTTGAGGCCGACGTGAAGCGGTAATCTCGGGTAACGTGACCAGAGATCAAATGCACATGACTCATTCTATAAATACATATGTAAAAAAAAAAAGAAGACTTTCAGTCACTCCATTGAAGATTTTGCAGCAGTGAAACTTGTGTTCCAGAGTATGTCTGACTTCAGAGAGAAGTCTGAATGAGTGTTTCGACGGGTCGGGGGTGCAAATGCCACTGGATTGTTTCATCATCTTGTCATTGCGTAACTTCTCCCCTTACCCTGCTCCTTCTGACAACACAACCCACCTGATCGTGTCTTAGCAACACCCAGCGTGTCTTAGCAACACCCAGCGTGTCTTAGCAACACCCAGCGTGTCTTAGCAACACCCAGCGACCCAGCGTCGCAGCAGAAAACCTCGAGGAACCGATGTGAGCGCTCATGTCTCCCCCCGTTCGTAAAGTGCTTCCTTATACATCTGCAGCTATTAAGAACGTGGAGTTGGTCCAATGACATTCACACTCTGTCCTGTGGGTTTGGAGTGTGACGCACGCGAGACTGCGTTCTGCTTCGCCCTCAGAACACACACATGGGTTTCGTCTCAAATATAGCCTGCAGTCTTCTAGGAAGAACCACAGCACAGCACACTGAAGTACAGCTCGGAGCATATCCGCTCCCTTCACCCATACACACAAGCACACACACAACCACAACCACACACACACTCCAACACACCCATGCCCCCCCCCCCCACACAAACACATAGCTGTCTTAGATGCAGTTGGAGTGAGGACCTCAGGTGCCTGAGATGTACGTCAGTACCCAGCAGGCAGTCATGCCCACGATGCACAGCAGGTACCTGTGGGGTGGACAAGACAATCCCTCTCTCTACCCCATCCTCTCTCTCTCTACCCCATCCTCTCTCTCTACCCCATCCTCTCTCTCTCTCTCTACCCCATCCTCTCTCTCTCTACCCCATCCTCTCTCTCACTTTACCCCATCCTCTCTCTCTCTCTCTTTCTACCCCATCATCTCTCTCTCTCTTTAACCCCCCCCCCCTCTCTCTCTTTACCCCCCTCTCTGTCAGGATCTGTGAAACACACAAGGCTGTAAGCCATGGAGCTTATTCATAACATCAATTCATAACTGGCCTGATAACTCCAGGTAATAAACTTCAGCCTGCCTCATCTGTTCTACGTGGACTCAAGCATGGAGTGGTCATGCACACAGACACCCACGGCTTGAACGGCCTGGTCTCTAAGACAGATGGAGGAGAGAGAAAAAAGTAAGACAGGCACCTCCTGCCCTCCCTCACTCTGTCCCTCCCTCACTCTGTCCCTCCCTCACTCTGTCCCTCCCTCACTCTGTCCCTCCCTCACTCTGTCCCTCCCTCCCTCCCTGCCTCCCTGGTAGAGGAGGTCAGATAAAGAAGACAGGGCTGACTGCATATTAAAGGACAACATTCTGGGCATTCCTTTCTGCTGAGAGCATCTACCCTCCAGGCCTGCTGAGACCCCCCCCCCCCCCCCCCCCCAGGCCTGGGGAGGAAATGGCTGCAGCCCCTGCAGACCTTCAGTCCTCACTGACCCACAACATCCGCCTGGGCCCCCTCCCTATCTCTCTCTCTCTCTCCTTCCATATCTCTCTCCCCTCTCTCTCTCCCCCCTCCTCGCTCGCTCTCTTCCCCCCCTCCCTCCCCCCTCCCTTACTCCCACCCTCTTTCCCTGGCTCAGGCCACCAAAGTAGCACTTTACTGTACAGTACGACAAAAGGGCTGAGTGTGTGTGAGAGAGAGGGGGGCATGCTAGGGTGGTCCACACAAGACCTTGCATGCACAAATGCATGCTAACACACAGGGTCACATGGTAGGTCACACACACACACACACACACACAACAACCACGTTCAAGCAACCAATTTTGGAAGTCCCCTCTTTTTGGAATTAAAACAATCCAGGAACAATGCAATAGTGTGTGTGTGTGTGTGTGAGAGAGGGAGAGAGTGTGTGTGTGTCTGGGCTGGTGGGCTTGGCTTGGGACCAGTGTTTACATTCCCTCTCTCTGAGGAAGCGGAGGATGAAAGACCCTGTTCAACACACACACACACATACACACACATACACCTCCAGCAGGATTCTCCTCAGTGGGGCCTCCACCTTTAAAGGGGCTTGGGGGGAGGGGCTACTGTGATGACCTCATCAGCTCCATTACAGCTGAGTCACTGCGGTGAGCGTGACGATGACAAGGACATGAACATTCTTACTGCACACACTGTCCACATAACGCATAGCCTGTATGGAGGAGCGATGGAGTCAGACAGGGCTTTGTGTGTGTGCTGTGTGTGTGTGTATGTGTGTGTGTGTGTGCGGGTCAGGCTAACATCTGCACTCTCATGATCTGAGGGAAGCTGTGTGTATGTCAGGAAAGACTCAACACACCATCTCCCTGCTGCACTGCTGTAACTCCTGAGAGAGAGGGAGGGAGGGAGAGCTAGAGGGGAGAAAGAGAGACACAGAGAGAAAGACAGAGCGTGGGGCGGGGGGGGACAGATGGGGGGGGGGGGGGGGGGGGGGTTCTTGTCCCACCAGTGAGCCAGGCTGTAAACACACCAATATTTCCAAACCTAGAGACTAACTTAATTTACTCCCTCCCCCTCCCTCCCTCCCTCCCTCCCTCCCTCCCTCCCCTCCCAACGTTCCACCTCCCTCCCCTTCCAAAAGCAAGCTGTTCTCAGGGACCTAACCAGGCCATGTCTCAGGCCAGGCTAGAGTGCAGGCCGGCCCTGCAGGGCAGCATGGCTGCTGCACTGTACATGAGGCAAACTGCAGCGTCTGAACTGTATACCGTCAGAGCCAGAGGGAGGAGGAAAACGACAGCCCCACAACTGCTGCCAAAGTATGCACAGCGTGGAGGAGCGGCGCGAGGCCCAGGAGGGAGAAACAAAGACAGCTCAGTCAGTCTCCCTCTCTCTCCCTCTCTCTCCGTCTCTCCCTCTGTCTCTCCCTCCGTCTCTCCTTCTCTCTCTCTCTCCTTCCCTCTCCCTCTCTCTCTCCCTCTGTCTCTCCTTCTCTCTCTCTCTCCTTCTCTCTCCCTCTCCCTCTCTCTCTCCCTGTCTCTCCCTCCGTCTCTCCTTCTCTCTGTCTCTCCTTCTCTCTCTCTCTCTCCCTCCCTCTCTCTCCCTCTCCCTCTCTCGCTTCCACATCCCAACATCATTAGTCGGAAAATTCCTGATATATGCTGTCATTTTTTTTCTTCTTGTCTTAACCCCCCCCCCCCCCCCCCCCCCCCCCCCCCCTTACACCCGTACTCCATACTACCACCCCCTGCACCCTTCTCTCTTTGCTGGTACAGGCAAGGCTTTAATATCCAGATGCCATTACCCCACCCCACCCCTCCCCAAACCCCAATTAGTCCCCCTTTCCCCGTCTGGATTGTTGCCAAGACCTCGTCAACAATGAACATAGACAGAGCTGAAACTGCAGGACAGACCTGGGGCTGGCTGGCTGGCTGGCTGGCTAGATTGCTGGATGATTGATTGACTGACTGGCTGGTTGACTGGTTACCTAACTGTCTGACACAGGAAATACCAAATCATAATGTCCCTTTACATTGTGTTGTACTGCTTGTTTGTATGATTGTGTTCTCATGTACAAAGTTATATTTGTACATGTGCATGTGTGTACAGACTATGTGCGCATGTTTTAGACTCACTGTGTCTGAGTGTGTTAGTGTGTGTGTGTGTGTCTGCTCCTACAAGAGCACAGAGGAACTTTTCCGTTTTCCCCAGACAAGTTTGAGGAGATATCTAAACATTCCCAGAATGCAATGCAAGTGCTGTCCTGCATGCAGTCCTTTTTTCTCATCGCCCCCCCCTTCTCTCTCTCTCTCTCTCTCTCTCTCTCCCCATGTGTGTCTGAGAGTCAGGTGGCTGAGCGGTGAGGGAGTCGGACTAGTAATCCGAAGGTTGCCAGTTCGATTCCCGGTCATGCCAACTGACGTTGTGTCCTTGGGCAAGGCACTTCACCCTACTTGCCTCGGGGGAATGTCCCTGTACTTACTGTAAGTCGCTCTGGATAAGAGCGTCTGCTAAATGACTAAATGTAAATGTAATGTAAATGTGTCTGACAGGGGAATGGATTCAGCAAAGCTCCATGTAAATCGAAAAGATCCATACAATGATGCATTTAAAACTGTTACTGTGCAGTTCTTCCATCTAAGCTAGGTCCCGTTGGCAGGGGGGAACCTCCTCTGATCACAAGCCTGTCGGGTGGGACAGGATTCCCCTTCTCTCCCCTCAGTATTAACACAACAAAAGAACAGGACACATAAATGATACTGAACATCGACTAAAATCTGACCACATCAGAGATGGTTATAAAATACACGCATGCCAGAAGTCTGTTTTCGATCTGTTATCTGAGATATCGATGGCTTGTTGTGGCAGAGCGCAGGAATAGGAGTTTCCTGACGGAGGGTAAGGGTGAAGGGAAAATACTTTTTTCAACAACAAGAACTACTAACTTTGATACACACTCCAGTGTGTGCGTGTGTGTGTGTGTGTGCCAGTCTCGTCGTTAGCAGTTGCCAGCGTTCTCACTCCATTGTCGTAGGACAGGAAGTAGTGTGGACCAATGAGAGGGCCAACACCGCTCCCACGGCAACCACTGGTGTTGGAGAGGAGGCCTGCCACCCAACGCTCGCAGGAAGTGAGAGTTTAGAGACAGGAAATGTCATCATCATTACGGGAAGACACAAAAGGCACACACTTGTTGGAAGAGTTCTGGAAAGGCCCTAATCATGTTGTCATGATAACTCATGGTTTGTTTTAATCGTGTTTTCATCGGAGACAACGTCCGCAGGTTGTGGTTCGATGCTGTCCATCAAAACTGGAAGATATTTATTCTCGTTCGGCTCCCTTTGGGGAAAGTTTAAGTTATGAAGATGGGCGGTAACTCAATAATGAACCACTTAAGATAAGGCTGCGCTCGGCTGATCCTCAGCTCAACCAATAACACTAAATAATATTCTATACATCTATACTGTACACACAGTACAGCGCAAAAGTAAAGCAAAAATGCTCTAAGAAATAAGTCAATGAAAAGATTTAACTAAAATGTTCTACTTCAATAGTAAAGAAATACTTTGATGCTACAGCACAAATACAGAAGATTAAAATATATATATTTACATCAATATTCATGTGGGTGCCTAAGATGTTTGCACAGTACAGTACTGTATACACACACACACACACTCAACACTCACATGGTCAACACCCACACTGTAGACACACATACAGGGAGCTCTGTCTGTTTCGCTGAAATAGAACAATACAACTTGAGTTTCTCTATCATATTCGATAGAGATTTTATAGGGATCACTATTTTCTCATCATGGTAGAAACTTATTTGGCACTATATTGAGTAATAATTGATTAATTTGTTTATATTCAATTGAAATGTGTGACTACTCGATTCACTAATTAATAACTGAAATTAAGGGGTAAAACTACATTGATAGAGAGCAGCTTCTGCTTTGTAGAACAAGCATCCTAGACTTCTGTAAACATGCACCATGGAGATACCAGAAGTCTCTGGCTTCCAGCTAGGCCCAACATCCTGTCACTCAAACAGCTTCACAAAGACTGTAGGATCCAGGCTCGGGACATTGTAAACCCATCAACCTCCCCCTGCCCCTCCCCCCTGCCCCTCCCCATAGGGACTACGGAGGGGTCAGCCTAATCTGGACATCTGTAGCCCCCAGTGGGTGGTCTCCCCGCTCACCCCTTCCCTCCCTTACCCCCTACCCTCACCCCCCCTCACCCATTCACTCCCCCCCCCCCAAGCTAGCACGTACAAGAACACACACATGCAGTGCCAGGCAATGCACACTCATTACTTGTCAATGTGAAAATGAGATCAGAAAGTCAAAAAGAACAGCAGCTAAACCAACGAGGCAGAGTTCAGCCCAGTTACTCTTAACGAAACCGAGAAAGCTCAAAACAAGGAGACCCGTCTTGGCACTGTATGCAAATCCAGCGCAAGTTCCACACATCTTTTAGAAGCCACTGATTCATAGCAGGAGCTGAGGGTCGGACCCCTCCAGCTCCCCACTCTGCCTCTGAGTGGTGAGGGTGTAGAATGAGTCAAGCTTGGAGCAGATACAGCTGTCCTATCTACCCCTAACCATGGCGCTGCATGACTAAACCAGTTTCTGTCAGTTTGTCGTTAGGACACTGGTGACTAGCATTCAAACATTGTGTGACAAGAAAGGGGAAGTCCCAGTTGTGTGCCTGTTAAAGTGAGAGTGTGTGTGTGTGTGTGTGAGAAGAGTGAATGGAGTATTTGTGTACATTACCGGTACACACTGACTTATCAGTAGGGGGGGGGATTCCGGAGATTCCAAACACACACTCTCTCTAGGTAGAGGTGGCGGAGGTCAATTGAGAATATTAGTCACCGGAGCCCGAGGTGGATTCCACCCAATGTGAATCAGTCTGGTCGACATGCAAATGCCCTGGTCCAGTTAGACTGTCTCCCACTGTGTACATGGAACCCTTTCTGTGGTGCATTGTATACTTACACACACACTGCACCCCCCCCCCCCCTCCCCCAACACAAGGCCCAGAGAGGCCATTGAAACATCCTCTCTCCTCTCCCTGCCTTCCCACTCTCTCCCTGTGCCCCCTATCTCAGGTCATCACAGCTCAGTGTTAGACGGCACCACTTCAAAGCACTGAGGAGGTAAAGAGAGAGAGAGAGAGAGAGAGAGAGAGAGAGGGGGGGGGGGGGCTGTAGAGCTCCCTACTTGTCCTACATGTCATCCCAGAGGGACTTCATCCACTCCAGGATAACTCAGCCTCTCACTTTACACAGAGCGATCACTTTCTCTGGCCTCGCTTACTCCGGCCTGGCCCAGGCTGGCCTTTAAGTGCCCGCTACACATTAGCATCCGCTACACATTAGCATCCGCTACACATTAGCATCCGCTACACATTAGCATCCGCTACACATTAGCATCCGCTACACATTAGCATCCGCTACAACATTAGCATCCGCTACACATTAGCATCTTTTCATGTCTGTCTCTTGGGATGATGGCCTGTGTGTGTAAGAGTGAGAGAGAGAGTGAATAAGGAAGATCTGGTGTGTGTGTGGTGTGTGTCTGTAAGAGAGAGTGTGTGTATGGTGTGAGTGTCTGTGAGAG
>NC_090067.1:13368403-13380903 GCF_038355195.1 Osmerus mordax
GAAGGAATGAACGAACGATCTAACGAAACAATATTAAACTTGCAGGAGGAAATGTGGGAATTAGGTTAAACTGAAACAAGGAATGTGGTGTATAATTGTATGAAATGTATGATGAAAATTGGCAAGCAATTTCGCCAAGCAAATACCAAGAAATAGGTCGCAGCAGTTTGTCTTTCGACTACACTTGCAAAATCCGCAATGGGACTGAGCTCGAATACCTTTGGTGCCTTTTTATTGTACAAAATCGCTGTCAATCAAAAGGAGCTGCAGTCTTTCGACAGACCCTCCAATCATCCCGCAGAAACCCAGGCGTCCTGCCCGCTACAACCAAGCCTGGTTGTAGCGGGCAGGACTAACAGGACAGAGGGAAGCCTGGTTGTAGCGGGCAGGGCTAGCAGGACAGAGGGAAGCCTGGTTGTAGCGGGCAGGACTAGCAGGACAGAGGGAAGCCTGGTTGTAGCGGGCAGGGCTAGCAGGACAGAGGGAAGCCTGGTTGTAGCGGGCAGGGCTAGCAGGACAGAGGGAAGCCTGGTTGTAGCGGACAGGGCTAGCAGGACAGAGGGAAGCCTGGTGATCTCCAGACTGCTCCCTGCTTCCGCAAAACTGAGGACCACGGCAAACACTCCTCCAGCAATGCCATGGCAACCCCTGGCGCTCCATGGCAACCTGAGCGAGGCCTGTCTGTGGCCTTCGTCTGGGGAGCATCTCTCACCACGGCAACAGGCACGTGAGAGGGGGGTGGGGGGCGGTACCCCAACCAGCGCTGGTCTCTAGTCCCCATAGAGTCCGTCCACAGGAAGGTCCGCCACGTGGGGGTTTCCAACACGCATGATGCCTCGGAGCCGAAGCCCCTCAAAGAGGCTTCTGCAGTCAAATGCTCTAACCGCTGGGTCAGATGGCTGAGCGGTTAGGGAGTCGGACTAGTAATCTGAAGGTTGCCAGTTCGAATCCCAGCCATGCGTAATGACGTTGTGTCCTTGGGCAAGGCACTTCACCCTACTTGCCTCGGGGGAGAATGTCCCTGTACTTACTGTAAGTCGCTCTGGATAAAAGCGTCTGATAAATGACTAAATGTAAATGTAAGCTCTATACACCTTTTTCTGCTGTTCAGGTAGGAACAGGAGGCTCTCAGCAGACGCTGAACACAAGGAAACTGCGCTGAACTACAAGACCAGCGTTCAGGGGGAGGAGCTACACAGACAGCCTCCAACACAGCCTCCCAGAGGCCAGAGGCCAGAGGCCAGAGGCCAGAGGCCAGAGGCCAGAGGCCAGAGGCCAGAGGCCAGAGGCCAGAGGCCAGAGGCCAGAGGCCAGAGGCCAGAGGCCAGAGGCCAGAGGCCAGAGGCCAGAGGCCAGAGGCCAGCACACGACTCTATAAACATGCAGGAGCATCATGGTCTCTCAGGAACACCTGGTTCCAGATGCCATTTGGGGGCAAAATGGAGGTCGTTCATTTGAATATCCAATGAATATTCATTCTCTCAATTGAATGGAGTTGAGGCAGTTTTGGCCTTGTTTTTCCATTTTGAATGAGCGTTTTACTTCAAAAGGACTTAATCTGTCAAACTAAACCTGCTGGCTCGGTTATGCCTTTAGCTATGGGGCATTCACGTCGTGGTTTCAGTCTTTCAGTCTAAATGAACCTCTAAAAGCGATCATCTATTCTTCCGCTGACAAGGACCAGCTTTGACCCAATAAAGTCGACAATCACTTTAGTCCACCATGTTACTGACTTTTACTGTCATCGTTTTAAAACTTCAAGGGCAAACTAGTGTAAAATGGGAATTTGTCTTAAATGTACATCATTTACCCTTGGCCCAGATAGTCACATTAGGCAACCTCCACCTTGGCAAACAGGCAGACACGAAAGGGAAGTAAACACTTAGAACACTTAGTTCTGAGTGTTTTTGTTTTAGAAACAAAAACTTTAAACCAAATTATCCAAGGGATGCTTAGAAAGATGACCATGAGAACCCCGCCGTTTCACTGCCCCCTCCTCCTCCCTCTCTCCCCCTTACCTTACAACATTGGGGTGCTCAAACGCCTCGAGCTGCCTCAGTACCGCCACCTCGCGGATGGTAGACAAGGGCATTCCTTCCTCCTCTGTCTGCACCCGAACTCTTTTCAGGGCTACGAACCGTCCCCCGTTCTTCAAGTCTCGCGCCTTGTACACTTTTCCGTAAGCCCCTTCGCCAATCTCAGCCACTGGCTCGTAGCGTTGCGGTATACTTTCTTTGTCCATTTTTGCAGATTATTTTTCTGATTTAAATTTGCGGGGATTCCCGACGAAAATGACGACCCAGCCGTTATTACAACATCTTCACATGAAAGAAACGGCACGTGCAATGCCTATAAAACAAAGACAAACATGAAGATCGTTTAACATCAGTGGCAGGTCCGGTACCACCGGTAGCCCGGTAGGCAACATCAGATGTCTCATCTTGTTTTATTCCGACTATCAACAAAACTGTGTTCGCCTTTATCCACTCCCACTTCGATTGCGCATAACCTCTCAAACCTCATCCTCCTACCTCAAACCGAGCTCTAACTTTTAATTCAATATATTCAGTCAATTTTTAAACAAGTTCTGTTCAGTATAAATCAGTCTATCGATCAATAAATCTATCCAATTGTGACCAACACATTCGTCTACTCATGCATGCACTGTTGCAAAAAGTTACAAAACATACAAACAAATTTAAGTAAAACTTATGAAACGAATGCAAAAGTGTATATTGTATGAATAGACCTGATATAAAGCGGTTTTACCATATATTCTTTATTAGCCCGTCTGATAGAAGCCACACACTGTTGCGAGCACGTGGTCTTGTATTGTCTAAACTTTCTACAGCAACAGACCATTTAAACCAGTTCAATCTAATCTCTTATGGTCCTAACAATCTTAATATGTGACACAGTGCACAATCAACATAATAATTACTTATTGGTTGAATTATTTCAACGCAGATACATTTTTCACAAATTATTTTGGGATTTTAGCGGTGAATATTTTGGATTTTCTTTAAAGACAGAAAGCAATGTGTTGTTGCAAAACTAAAAAATATGCTTCTTTTTTTATCGAACATTTTATTTTCTTCACTTGATAATACGCGTTTGTTTAGGATGGTCAACAAAAATTAAATAAACTACATATATTTACCTTTAATTTATACTGACGGGCAAATGTGCAACTTCGGCATTGTTCGGTAAAAGTTGGAAGCACATCGCTCGTTTAGATCAGATGTTCAAACAACTTAAAAAATAGCAAAGGACGTCACATATATCCTTCACTGTCCTCACGCGGGGCCACACAGGTAGTCGGATGGTGCATGGACTAACCCCCATCCCTTGGCGGTACCACAACTGCAACTCAAGCTAAGACTAAAACAGAGAAGGGGGCGTATTCCTCCCACACACAAAAAAACCCACTCTATGCCTGTGCAACTATTTTGTCGGAGGTCATCGGACAAAAAGAAAGTGCGATTTACTCTCGAAGCCACGCGCTTCTTCGTTCTCCCGTCTTTACCAACATATCCCGGAGTATGCAACGTCTGTCTATGCGCGCCGTCTCTTCCCAGCTTTCCCACGCTGGTGAATTGTGCCTCCGCTGCCTTGACCCCCTTCAGAGAGCTTTGACACGGAGCAGGAACATTTCCGCATTCCTCCCGACTACAAAGACTAACCGCCTTCTTTTGCTTTCTCTCTGCCTCCTTGGTTCTCTGCCATTCATAGTTCTCTCGGGTTTGTCTGAGTGTCAAAACGAGAAGAACAGCAGGGGAAACTGAGCGGCAGAGAAGTGTATTGGATGGACCAGTCTATCTATCAGGGCCATTGAAAAACGATTCCCTGAACAATGAAGCAGCGGGAATGCCGTGTGACAGCCTCGTCTCCTCCGGCCCACTAGTTCAGGTTCAAGGCTTGATTTGCGTCAAGGGGATTCATCTTCGAGTGCCCTACTCTGGTGGTCGTTGAGACAGGCCTCCTCCTCACGTGCAACTTCAACTGTAAATTACACGTGAGAAACGTTCGACCACTTTGCATTCTGAAAAATAAGTTGTAAAAGAAGAGATTATAAAAGTGAACCGAATTACTGTTTTATTAGGCCTACTAATGGGTACATGACTTAGGCCATAAGTAATAGTTTAGAATCTACTTCTAAACTTGACGGTGATTATGAAATGAAAACATGTATATGGTTATTAACTAATAATACAATGTAACAATTAATGTATAAAAACACTTTATTTATTGAAAACCTAATTACTCTTCAAAATATAATTCTAAGACAAAACACATTTACAATTGCAATCAGTCAATAATTGAAAAGGCTGAAAAAACAGATCAAAGAAACATACATAATTACAACCTTTACATTAAACTTAATTCATAAAAACATAAGTGTGATTGAACTTGCAGACTTCTGATTTCCAAAGAGCTGTGGGTTATCTGATGTAATGTGTGCCAAGTATGCATTTCAGTACATCCCTGGCAACAAGGTACCCCCCTCCCCCCTCACCAGCCAATCCCAGAGCTTACATTAGCATCACAATCTAGACAATACAGACAATGGCCTCTGAACCAATAACTGTAAATGTGGGCATTTACATTTTGCATTATCATTGTTCTCTTCAAATGAGCACACAGGCCCAGTACCCAAGTTGAACACATTAGCATGCTACTTATCAGACCAGAAGACAAACCAGTCATAGCGATCCTGTGCTGCATCTACACGCAAATATGAAGAGAGAAAGCGCTCTCTAACACAAGGCTCAACGCTGAGTTATGATGAGTTATGATGTATTAAAATGACACTCTTATCCAAACTGCCCAGGGGAAAGATTTGCAGGGGAAACATGCAACCTCCTGATCTGTAGGGAAATTCTTGAAGAACTGAACTATAGAATCACACAGTGATCTGTCAATCTGAAAGTTCGATAGACAGGAATTGCTGTGACCGATATGTAAGTTGTGCTAGTTCCCTGACGTGAGTTACAGTAACAGTTACTAACAATATATCTTATCTGCTGCTAAAACATCAGAAAATGACTTATTTGAAGATGCCTGCCCTGGGCCAGGGCATGTAGACTGTAAGTCGCTCTTATCCAGAGCGACTTACAGTAAGTACAGGGACATTCTCCCCGAGGCAAGTAGGGTGAAGTGCCTTGCCCAAGGACACAACGTCATTTGGCACGACTGGGAATCGAACCAACAACCTTCAGATTACTAGCCCGATTCCCTAACCACTCAGCCACCTGACTGGTCTAGAAACAGGTTAGAGAGCTAGTCCTGGCCCAGGTCATGAAGTCTAGTCCTGGTTTAGAAAGGTTAGAGAGCTAGTTCTGACCTATGTACATATGGTCTGCATAGAACATAGAGTACTACTGGCTGTGCACCAAATTGCCCCCCCCGCGGATAATAAAGATGACCTTAACTTCATTTTTTTCCTGGCCTAGGTACATAGTCTAGTCCTGGTCTAGGAGCATAGAGTCTAGCCCTGGTCTGGGTTAAGGTTAGTGTCTTAAGTAGGAGTCCTTTATTGTGGGGAGGATTGTTAATAATTTACAACCTAATATAATTTTTTTTTTTACGTTTAGCAGATGCTTTTATCCGAAGTGACCTAATATTAACCACAATCATCACTTCGCAAGAGAATCACACGCTCAAACACTTCACAAGTTGCAACACCTTTGCACTCTAATGTACTGTATTCCACAGGAATTTCTTTTTTTTTCTTCACAATAACGTCTCAGAGGAGTATGGTTGGAAGGCCCACCTTCTACAATCACAGGCGACGATGTGGGAAGAGACAATTAGTTGAAGGTCGTTTTTTTATGTTTTCTGAAAGTTTCAGTTTAACAGTTTATTATCTATAAAGTTGAGTCGTGACGACTGCAGATCACAGACGCCGTCAGAATTGGCAAGCTCTTCTGGTTGTTTGTGGGATTTCTTGATAAGAAGGGCTCGACTGAAAGGATAAAGGGCTATCTGAAAGGATACATTTATGTCAGCAATTGAACCATTTACGGGGTAGAGAGATAAAGCTTAACAGTCAATTTCTATTTGCAGGGAGTTGTTTAAGTTTTACTTATTTTGAGTCACCTATAGTGTCGTCCGAAAAATGTGTATTCCCAGAATGAAGACAAATGTCTCACCAGGTAGTTTTATTGGGTATAAAAAAAAAATTGCGCCTTCTTTAAAGTACCCACACTTTAACTTTTCACTTTTAGTCATTCTGTCTCTGTATGGTGTGTCCGGCTTCACCCTGGCTCATAACCACCTATCAGTCATTCCTCTCTCAGAATTTTTTTTTGTGTGTTTATGGGTGTAGCTCAGTGGTTAGAGCATTTGACTACCGATCAAAAGTTTGCAGGTTTGAATACCCCTATTTAAGGCGCTTTAGATAAAGGTGCTAAATGAAAGGTTGGATGTGGATGTGTTTGGGTTGTAGGTCTCTGGTTGTAGGGGAGACTCCCAGATTTCCTTACAAACACACACACACAGCAGCACTCACCTGCACACACCTGCAAGAGCCACACTCTACATCTGCCTCATATCAGCTTTCCCCCTCTCATACACAGATAGGTGTGCCTTCATGTCTACTGGATCACCTTGAACTGAAACCATATGGACTGAACCCTTTCTTGTGTGTGTGTGTGTGTGTGAGTGAGAGATAGAAAGAGAAATTGTGGGGTTCAATATTTCAGTCCCACAAGCAAACACGATGACCGTCAGTGTGTCTGTATGTGTGTGTCTGTGTGTGTGTGTGTGTTCCTGCCCAGACGTCTTCCTGGATGTCCTCATTAGGAACCTCGTCCCAGCGTCTTCAGACAACACAGGGCTGTTCTCCCTTGCTGTCCCCCCCCCCGCTCCTCCTCTGCAGGCTAGTAAAGCCTCCTCCCAGCCCCCCCCCGGCCCCCAGCCCCCCCCCCCCCCCCCGGCCCCCAGCCCCCCCTGGCCCCCGACACAAGCTTCTTCTGTTGGGGGATTTCCATGGAAACGGAGTGACTAGCTCGAGGAGGGACATAAAACCTGCTCTTTCAGAGACACAGGAACACCTGCTACCTCTGCAGATGGCCGGACACACACACACACACATACACACACACTCACAGCCTTAGCACCTGCTTTCCCTGAAAGAGGTATTTGCGTCTGTAGAATGTGATAAGAAGATTACCAAGTGTTTGGAGGTTTCTCTAACTTCACCGGTAAACTGAAGACACGCCACTTGATAGCAATTACCGGAAGTCTTCGAAGCCTTTCAAACGGATGCTTCAATATCCTACATCTAGATGTAGGATATTGGAGGTCAAGCAAGTGTTTTTACCTTTCCTGACCCCAGCAGCTGTTACTGAAGCTCTAAGAGGTGTACACTATCACCTGTCTTGGCACCTGCTTGGTGAATCATCTACACTGTGTGGGTAAACCGACCAAAGCACTAAGTAAAGATGCTTATTAATCAGTCGGCTAGGCAGATCCCGCCTACCTGCCAGGATTAACCAATCCCTGCTCACATAGGGAAGGGTTGGCAATGTCAATCAACACTTGCGCAATCTTTTTCACCATATGAATGCTGTAATGGGGAGCCAGCCAGCCAATCAACCAGTCAGCTAGCCTGCCAGCCAATCAACTAGTCAGTTAGCCAGCCAGCCAATCAACCAGTCAGCCAGTCAATCAACCAGTCAGCTAGCTAGCCAGCTAGTCAACCAGTCAGCAAGCCAACCAGCTAGTCAACTAGTCAGCCAGCTAGTCAACCAGCCAATATGGTCAACTAACTAGCCAGTCAACTAGTTTGCTTGTCAACCAGCCAGCTAGTTAACCAATCAACCAGTCAAGCTAGTCAACCAACCAGCCAAACAAGCCAACCAGTCAACCAATCAACCAGCCAGTATGTGCCAGTATGGTCAGGTTGTCAGGCTGATGGTCATTAGGGGTATTAATGATTAACTGAAAGAGGCCTCATAACACCAGCTGTCCCTCCTCTCCCTTCCTTCTCCTCAGTCTCTCTATCTCTACCTCACTACTTCCTCTCCCTCTCTCCTGCCTTGCGCCTTTCCTCCTTCCTCTTCCTCTTCTCTGCCTCCCCCTGCCTCTCCTTCTCTTCCTCTTCTCTGCCTCCCCCTGCCTCTCCTTCCTCTCCCCACACAGTCTCCCGTCACAGTCAGTCACGTGCTGAAGTGACAACATATCACGTTAACCACCAAAAGACAGAATCAACTACGAAGGCACAGACGGGTTGTTCCAGGGTTTGTCCAGGGTTGAGTAGAGAGTGTTCAGTAGAGAGCGTGGAGAGAGAGAGCACCAGTGTGTTATCTTAGCTGGCTAACCGACACGGTGGCTAGCCTAGGCAGAACTTCTAAACAGGCGACACATGCAAGTCATCAAGGCTTGTTGCACGGCAACCCATTGTTGACATGACTCCTTGTGCACTCAGTTTTACCCCCGGTTGCCAGACTGCTCATATTTAACCCCCTTTTAGAGTGACATCGGAGCCAGAGTCTGTGGAAAGCTGTGCTGAAGAGTTATGTTCTGTGTCAACAAACAGACTTACTGTAAAAGGCGCTGGAAACAACGTTGGCATGTTGCTTTACGTAAGCGATTAAACATGTGGAAACATGGTTTATCTTTCCAGAGGAACGGACTTTGATTGGGCCCAGAAAGACTGCAGCTCAGTGTTGGGTTCACACTGAAGGTCCACCAGGGACCAAGCTGTTGATTCACCTGGGACCCATTATGGCGTCGCACCTGCAATCAGTCTGGTCTCTGGGCCGGACTGGGACGCCGGTCCTTGTGTCCTTGTCTCCTGGTGGGAATTGTAGTTGAACACACACATGCAAAAACACATACAGACCCACAGCCCTCAGAGCAGAAGCGTTTGAACAAACTCATTTCCTCGTTGATGTCTGTGAGGTTTGAAGGCCTTTCCAGCTCTGTGCAGTTCAGGTTGTTCTAGCGTCTGAACACTGGTGTGTTCTGTGCTGGCTGGCCTATGGGGCTGTTCTGGGCCTATGGGGCTGTTCTGGGTATCTGTGCCCAGCGGAGGTGAAGTGTTGCTGGGGGACGAGACCAGGGGGGAGAGAGAGAGCTCCAGGACTCAGACTCTCTGTCTTTCTCTCTCTCACACACGCACACACAACGTGAGATGTGTCTGGAAGTTGGAGGTAAACGGTATATAAGGAGATTTGGGAGTGTTCCTCACTCATGTTTACAGTCAGCTGAGAGAAAACCAGACTGGCCCTCTTTACTGTGTTTCATCAGAGCTCTCATTAAAGCGCACATCCAGTGGATGTGATCTTTGGGGGGGGGGGGAGGGCGAGGGTTTGTGGTCTGGACGAGGAGAAAGCAGGATCTGACATCCTTCACTTCCTGTCGTTGGTCTCGGGTCACATGGCGAGAGCGTGGGCGAGATAGCAGAGAGAGAGAGAGAGGAATGTGTTGAAGGGGAGGGGCAGACAGCAGGGCTACAGCTGCACACTAAAGCCCCTGTGTTGATAAGGGTCACACACATGCGCACATTCAGACACACACACACAGCGACACAAGGACACACACACACAGACACATAAACACACACAAGCAAACACTTGCAAACAAACAAGCACACCCTCTTGCCCGCTGCCTGTGTGTGACGCCGGGAGGAATGCTGGGACATTCCTGGTGAGCAGATGCGAAGCTGCTCTCTGTGGAGCCCACGCACTCAGGAACGCTGCTCATCACAGGAAGGTGCCACTTAGACAGGGACAGTCAGCTCTGGAGTGACTTACACTCCAAATGACTAAATGTAAATGTACACTCACTCTCTCACACACACACACACACACACACACACACACACTCTCTCTCTCTCTCTCTCTCTCTCTCTTTCTCTCACACACACACTCTCTCTGTCTTGCACACACACATACACACATAATCTCTCACACACACACACTCTCTCTCTCGCACACCCACATACACACTCACACTCACACACGTGCATGATGAATTCAGCGGCTGACACGCGCTCCTACATGCCCAGCTTGCCCTGCGAGCCTGCTGAATGAATGAAGGTTTGTCGTCCAATTAAATCCCTCCGAGGCTGTACTGGGTTTCCACGCCCACTTCTCCTCTCTTGCCTAGAAACAAGCGAGCACTCCCTCTCTCTCTCCTCCCTCTCCTCTTTCTCCTCCCTTTCTCCTCCCTCTCTCTCCTTTCTCTCCTCCCTCTCTCCTCCCTCTCTCTCCTCTCTCTCCTCCCTCTCTCTCTCCTCTCTCCTCCCTCTCTCTCTCCTCTCTCTCCTCCCTCTCTCTCCTCTCTCTCCTCCCTCTCTCTCCTCTCTCCTCCCTCTCTCTCCCCTCTCTCCTCTCTCTCTCCTCCCTCTCTCCTCCCTCTCTCCTCCCTCTCCCTCCTCCCTCTGTCTCCTCTCTCTCCTCTCTTCTCCCCCTCTCTCCCTCCTCCCTCTCTCTCCTCTCTTCTCCCTCTCTCTCCTCCCTCTCTCTCCTCTCTCCTCCCTCTCTCTCCTCCCTCTCTCCTCCCTCTCTCCTCCATCTCTCCTCCCTCTCTCTTCTCCCTCTCTCCTCCCTCTCTCTCCTCCCTCTCTCTCACACACAGCACCTCTGTCTCAGCGGTGCTGGAACGCCCAGCAGAGCACAGTGAGGTGTCACCAAGATCCTAACGTCTTCTTACAACAAGAGAGAGCAACTGCCTTTTCCTCTTTACCTCAGAGACGAACCACAGACTGAGCGTGTGTGTGTGTATCTATGTGTGTGTATCTATGTGTGTGTGTGTGTATCTGTGTGTGTGTGTATCTAAGCGTGTGTGTGTGTATCTATGTGTGTGTGTGTGTGTGTGAGAGAGAGAGATAAAGAGCTACAGTCACAGATGACAGAGAAGAGTCTGTCCAGCGTAAGACAGGTCAAGAGTTCTTCTGAGAAGCATCCGCTCTGACGCTGTGTGTGTCTGTGTATGTCAGTAGTGTGTGTGTGTCCAGTTATCTTAGAGCCCCACATGTGAGAAGACAGTGAAGGTGGGTGTGTGTGGAGATCATGATGGTTTAGTGTCACTGATACCCTGCCCAGCCCCACGGCCGTTGCCACCACAGAAGAAGGTGGAGTCAGGTGGCTGAGCGGTTAAGGAATCGGGCTAGTAATCAGAAGGTTTCTGGTTCGATCCCCGGCTCTGCCAAATGACGTTGTGTCCTTGGGCAAGGCACTTCACCCTACTTGCCTCGGGGGAATGTCCCTGTACTTACTGTAAGTCGCTCTGGATAAGAGCGTCTGCTAAATGACTAAATGTCTAAATGTAAAGAAGACTGGGCACTCTCTCTCTCTCTCCTTCTCTCTCTCTCTCTTTCCCTCTCCCCCCCCCCTCTCTCTCTCTCTCTCCTTCTCACTTTCTCTCCTCTCTCCATCTGGCCATCCATTTTTCCTTCTCTACATGTCCCACTCTTTTCAGCATGGCCTTGATGTGTGTGTGTGTGTCTGGGCCTGTACTCAGTGCCTGTAGCAGGAGGACAAGGCTGCCTGCTGGAGATTCTCTAACAAGCACGGAACTTTCCAAACTCACACGCGGACTTTGGAGTCAATCAGCGGTCCGATGTTGCCATCTAGTGGTTGGTACAGGGCACGCAGGCGTGGCGAAGAGACGGATGGTGTCGGCTTGGGGGTGTGTATGTGTGTGGTGTGTATGTGTGTGTGTTGTGATGCCTGTGTGTGTGTGTTGTGATGCCTGTGTGTGTGTCGGTCCCAGCATGCTCTAGAGCTGCTTGTTCACCTCCACCAGCCAGACAAGCTCAACCTCTGCGTGTCATCCTGTCAGGAACTGGACACCTGAACGCCCACGGTGACAGGGACACAATGTGTCTGTGTGTGAGCCTGTGTGTGTATCCTCCATGCCGTACCTCAGCCAGGTAAACCTCTTCCTACACGTGTCACGTGGGAGGGGCCTAAAGGCCACACCTCCTCTGATTTCCCTGGCAAATGTTGTCACCAGCAGCCCCCCCCCCCCTCCTCTCCTCCTCCCTTCCTCCTCCCTTCCTCCTCCCTGTCATTCTGACACAAGTCCCACAGACCGGGCACATTAGGATGAACCCATGGAGGTCGTTACAAGAACGAGAGCTCTTTGTTTCTGCACGGTTTTGATCTTCCTCTCAGGTAAAGTTGGGTTTAGTTTGGGGTTGTTTGTCATGAGTCAGTCTGTCACTATGGTCACTGTGTTTGGGACAATGGGGCTGAGGACAACATAAGAGTTCCTATCAGGGGGCAGAAGCACCAGGAACGTTCTGAGTCTTGTCAAGCTTGTTTTTGTCGTTGGGGAATCGTTTCAACTGTCTCTGACATAGACTGCAAACTATTAAGGTTGAAATCATCGGAAATTGTGCTGTGGAGATTTTATATTTGTGTACTCACAAAGCAGGACTACTTAATCCTGTCAGCTATAATGACTAAGAAGTCAAACTACTTTCGATTGCTTTCGATTGCCAAGGCCTACCTGTTTATGGCGTGTCTATGCAAAGCAGGGATGTC